>NC_087147.1:618076-927115 GCF_030705265.1 Helicoverpa armigera | reverse complement strand
AAAGTAGGTTTCCAGATTACTTATATTTTTCATCTGGGTCGGTCTACGAACTAATATTACTTGTTTATTATTGGTTTAGAATCATCATCAGCCATTATATTGTCTCTCTTGTGGTCATAGGTGTCTTCTCATACAAAGAAGGAAACGATAATCACCATGTTTGCTAGAGGTAGATTAGCGATTTCAGACTGTAAAGTCCAGGTGGTCAGGATGTTTTCCTTCACCTTTATGTAGTCATTGGTATCCAAGATACAATTGAAACTTCATATTACATATACTTACATTAAATTGATACTTGCCTAACTCATAACTCATACTTGAGAGGCTTAAAAACCGTAGAAAATTCTACGACACTCTTATCGTAAGGTAATCTTACCTTATAAAATTGAACGCCAAGTCACCCCACGTAAAACACTATTTACTGGAAAAACAGTTATTCTTGATATACATAACTAATCTTATCATTTACTACATCACGCCACACATAGAGGTACTTAGTATAAGCTAACTAAATAGTGTTAATTACGTTGTTGAACACACCTATTTGTGAAGGCGTGGTTTGCCCGTGACAATCATAGTCTTCGTGAAAATCATACCTCTTATTTTATCTCTATGTTTAATAATAAAATTAATTTGTTTGTGTGAGTGAGTTTCATCCTTATTTCTTTACGTAAATGGTTAAACGGATTTCGATACAACTTGGCAGTATAGCTTATGCCTACCTGAATCAGGATATAAGAATATCATAATGAAAACTTTTTAAACAATTGTAATGAGTTGCTGTTGTAAAGGCTGAATCTAGTTATGTTCTAAACCTGAAAATGTTGTATATTTTAACAAGCTAAACCCAGGAACTACTATTTATCATTTGAAATGATAGTGCCACAGTCCATTTATCGATGGAGGCTATACTTTTTATCCAGGTACCTACGTAAAATAGTGCTAATAGGACGAGGGTGAAACCGCCGGCGAAAGCTAGTCATACATAACGGCGACAGACAAAGATAGTGCTAATCTTTTGAATAACCGTGTAAATACTAGAGCTGTTATCTTTTACCTTTATCTTAATCTTTTGAATGTTTTTAGTGATACGAGGAATGTAGATTATGATTGTGAATGGTTCTACAGAGGGGTTATCAAGTATATACTGTAGGTTAAAGTCTAATCGTTTATTTTTATACGCTAATTTCCGTGCGTGTCATTTAACATCCTTGGCAGTCGTTACGGGTAGTCAGAAGCCAGTAAGACTGACACCAGTTTTACCAAGGGGTATTGGGCTGTCCGGGTAACTGGGTTGAGGAGGTCAGATAGGCAGTCGTTCCATGGAAGACACTAGTACCCAGATGCATCTGATTAGACTAGACTGGCAGCCGACTCAAACATAGTGGGGAAAAGATTAGGTCCACGATGAAGTCACTTAATCCGGTCTTAAAGCATCTTCTAATCTTGGCCATATAACTAAAGTAATTTTATATCATGAGACAAAATATTTATACATTACAGATTAAATCTACATATTTACAAATCAAAAAGGTATTAAAACTAAGTAGGTATGTACCTGTCAAAAAACTCATCGCTGTCAACGGGGGTCGTGCCCATAAGGCTGGCTGCATTGCCACGCTGGATGGCAATGCATATTCTTGCCGCTTTGCCTTTTGGTCACGAGTGGACTCTACTGCTCGCTTAACAAACTCTAAAGGGTCTGTAGGCACTTGGGGTCGGTGTTCCCAAGGTTTCAATACCTAATTAATTAATTGAACTGTATTATATGCTTTCTAATTTTAACAAATATCATCCTTACCTCCTAACTAAGAAACAATGAGCAATACAATCGTAGGAACAGACTCAGGCGCACGTTTTTAATGTATGTCGAGGCCGGCGCATACGTCAGAGTGACGCATGTTATAATCGATATATGCGAGTGATTTAATCGAGTGCTAGGGTTTATCGACTTCTGTTGCGAGTGAACTTGGTTAATCGATTAGGGAGGTATTATCATTAGGCTTTTATAGTTATTGTTTTAATTAATAAATGGGTTCTCTTCGCTTACTTAAATTTTAAGTTGGTAATGAATATTTTTTTTAGAATTTTGCTTTTGTAGGTATATGTAGTTTTTACAGGATTTTTTCAAAGTAGATTGGTTGGATAGTAGATTAAAAACATATTTAATTAAATATGAACATTAAAAGAATCAAACATATAATAACAATTTAAGAGATAATTTGGAACCCTATTCATAAAACCACTAAAATTGAAATATTTCGAAAAAGAAAACGCATTATGTCCTTTACTTATGCAATAATTACAAATCTTCATTTACATTTTCAATATCAATCTTTGTATATAGATAATTACCAGACTATGCTTACCTACTAAAATTAAAATGATGAAATTCCGTTTTTATTTTACAATGTAATCCTTTGTAATCTTTAATTAATTGATACAAATCACGTGAGAATTATTTACGCGATAGAAACTAAATAGATAATTATCAACAGGAAAATATAAGTAATACCTAGTTTAAGCCGTTTAGCTAATGACTATCTTAGTATTACAAAGTTATAGGTATTTATTTGTTTAGTAGTAGTATTTTTTTATCTATTTATTATTTTTAGAGTTTTGTTATAGATTTATAGAAATCTAGTGTGCATTTTAAATACAAGTAACCATTTTAGCTACAAATTTAACTCGGTTGTAATGATTAATATTATTTCCGTAATCAGCACATCCCTACTTAAAATCATATGCCTAGCCTTTTCCCAAACCTTATCGGAGTAAGACTCGAAAACGCTTTTGGTATTAGATAGCTTATTTAATGAGGTAGGCTATATATAGATATAGGCCTTTTTATCCATGTGCGCATACGTGGATGCAGCCGCTGGCGGAAGCTAATATTACTGCCTATAGAGCTTTTTTATCCAGGTGCGCGAACGTGAATGTAGCCGCTGGCGGAAGCTAGTTTTAGTACAGTCAACTTCAGGTCAGTGGTAACAGTTTTATAGGAAAATCGTACTTATTACTATTGAGTTAAAGTACATGACAGTTACGACTGATGTGCAGTTTACTGTACCTATAGATATCTTCCGTCTAGGAATAAAAGTATTCTCGTATATTACTAATGCCGGTCGGAAATAACTGGAAAACCTTCGTAAGAGAGAAAGCAGTCAAGTTCAGTAAATGAAGGTTTGTACAAGGTGACCTATAGGCATTTAGATTATATATACAGCCTTGGCCAAAAGTATTGAGCACCTTACAAATTTCGCTAGACCACGGTAATTATGGGAGAAACCCGAACCTATCGATGAAGTATTCTTTTATCGGTTATCTACAAAGATTTTAAAACAATGACTTATGTCGCAGCTGACAGTAAAACACCTGGGTGCAAAAAAATGTGTCTTTTACAATTTTTGAATTAATTTTTAGTTCGCTACCATCGCTCGTTGTGACAACATCCAGTGATCTAGTGCGCCTTTGGTATTTTATTTCAAAGTTTTAAGTGTTATAGTTGCGATATGCCAAAATGAAACGAACTTTCTTTAGAATGACGAGTGCAGATACAACTTCTGCACGAGCAAGGGAAATCACAAGTAGAGATTTCCAAAACTGTGAAATGTTCGAGCGGATCCGTGCATTATGCTATTCAGCGATTCTCTGATACCGGATCACATCAAAATAGACCGAGAACCGGGCGCAAACGCATCAGCATAGGCCGTCAGGATCGTCAGTTACTGAGAGAGTCTTTAAGAAATAGGAAAAAAAACATCTTCAGAGCTCGCTGCTGAGTTTTCAGAACAAATGAAGAAAACAATTTCTGCGCGAACTACTCGTAGAAGGCTTCAGGAAGCTGGTCTGAAAGGCTGTAAAGCTAGGAAGAAGCCATGGCTCTCCGAGAGCAACAAAAAAGCTCGGTACAAATGGGCCTTACAACACCGAACTTTCACCGCTGAAGATTGGGCAAATGTTGTGTGGTCAGACGAATGAAACTTTGAGGCGAGTAAGTCAATATAATGCCCTCACAAAATAATATAAAATGGTTTAAATTCTAAACGCATAGAGGAAGTTCTTTTTATTTCCGGAACTCAATATTTTTCTCTTTATTGCAGATTTTTGGTACACCTGGTTTGACCTTTGTGCGTCGCCGGGTGGACGAAGAATGTAAGCCAGAGTGTGTGGTCCCAACCGTAAAACACGGCGGCGGCAGTATAACGGCCTGGGGTTGCATGACCGATTCTGGAGTTGGCGAATTGTTCGTGTGTGAGGGCCGCATGGACTCTTCTAAGTACATAAATGTGCTAGAAACTGCGTTGCTGCCTTCATTCACGAAACTTTTCGGTGACACGAACATGGATAGTGATAAATGCCAACAGGATAACGCGCCTTGCCGCAAATCTGCCCGCACTATGACTTGGTTTCGGGAAAATAGCATAGAGCTTCTTGACTGGCCTGCCTAGTCGCCAGATCTGAACCCCATAGAACATTTATGGGGTTTTTTAAAGCGTCGAGTTAGGCGCCACACAATTAACAACAAAGAAGAATTGAAACGCTACCTGCGCCTAGAATCGAACGCGATTACTGCTGAAGACTGTAAAAATCTTGTTAGCTGTTTACCAAAAATAATTTCTGCTGTAATTAAGGCAAAGGGTGGACCCACAAAATATTAATTTTCAATGAATAAATAGTAAATTACAAATAAAAAAAAAGTTTTGTTTTATTTCTATTTGATACTCCGCATAAAACTGAAAGATGTCATGGGTGCTCAATACTTTTGGCCAAGGCTGTATATAATAGTAGTACCTACATACTAATTAGTAAGTCTTATTACGTGCATGAATGCGTGTCCTAGCTAATTACATTTATTTATTTCAAGACAAATCCTAACTAATAATATAAATGCGAAAGTAATTCTGTCTGTCTGTTACGCTTTCACGTCTAAACCACTGTACTGATTTAAAAAAAATTGGTACAGAGATAGAGTTGACCTTGGGAAAGAAAATGGGATAGTTTTTATCCCGGAATTTTGAAGAATTATCTTGGAAACGCGATATAACCAAACTCTGCGCGGGCGAAGCCGCATGCGGAAGCTAGTAACCTATAAATTTATTACTTCCGCATAACCGAGACGAATCGAATCAGCACATCCCTATTTGTTTTTAATCATCTGCCTACTCTTTTCCCAAACCATATCGGAGTTATACTCGAAGACGCTTTCGGGTACCTATAAGATAGCTTATTTAACGAGGTAGGTTATAGATATAGGCCTTTTTATTCAGGTGCGCGGACGTGAATGTAGCCGCTGGCGGAAGCTAGTTTTAGTACAGTCAACTTCAGGTCAATGGTAATAGTTTTATAGGAAAATCGTACTTATTACTATTGAGTTAAGGTGAATGACAGTTACCACTGATATGCAGTTTACTGTACCTATAGATATCTTCCGTCTAGGAATAAAAGTATTCTCGTATATTACTAATGCCGGTCGGAAATAACTGGAAAACCTTCGTAAGAGAGAAAGCGGTTTAGTTCAGTATATGAAGGTTTGTACAAGGTGACCTATAGGCATTTAGATAATAACATAATAGTATACATACTAATTAGTAAGTTTTATTACGTGCATGTATGCGTGTCGTAGGTAATTACATTAATTTATTTCAAGACAAATATCAATATACTTAAACGCTGGATGCAGGTCGCTTCCAACAGGTATCTATGGAGATCTAAGGGAGAGGCCTATGTTCAGCAGTGGACGTCCTATGGCTGAGATGATGATCAATATAAAAGGCATTTTCTATACTGAAATGTAAGTACCTGGTCAGGAAAACATATTAAAAAAAACCGGCCAAGTGGGAGTTTGACTCGCTCACGTAGGGTTCCGTACCGTATTTATAGATATCGAGCAAAAATGAGCAAAAGAATAGGTACCTATAGACTTTATCAATTAAAAACCATTCTTCAAAATCGGATCTGTAAAGATTATCCCGTGCCAACTCAAAAACCATTCCTTCTTTATAGGCATAGTAGAATTCAAGTGACCCTAAGCTCATGACGTGACAGTCACTGAGCAGTCATTAAGTCACTGTGTCACTGTTCTATTGTTAGTAGCTTTGTGCTACACTTGCAGATATGCTATAACAAGCTTTAATAAATCTAGAAAATTTTTACGCGTGTTTTTCTTAAAAAACGAGTTTTGGCGATTTACCTTTTGGCAGATTTTCGGCAGTCTTTTGACCTTAATCTCAGTGAAATTTAATTGAAATTTTCTCATTATGTTTGTAATACACTAAAGGCTTCAAAAGTAATGAATTGATTTAAAAAATTGCTACGCTATCCACTGGTGACATACATATTTCATCCTCCGAGCATTTTCCCATGTCAGACTTACTGGCTTGTGACTCTACCCGTAACGACTGCCAATTATGTTCAGTGACAGCCCGGACCTACAGTATAACGTGCCATTCGAAAACAGTCATTGGTGTCTAAGATATACTTAAAAAGTACATACAAAATTAGAGAAGTTGCGCCCTCTTGAACTGTCACACAATGTTCATATTTCCATCGCTTGTCTTCACATATTATAGCTAGGTCTGGACGCTAAACCTTAACTCCTACAAATTGGTAACGACCCGCGGTTGACCCGTCATGATAGCAACCAGTGCGCTTCGGTTATATCCGACACTAATGGTTACGTTAACCACGGTAGTGCGTTAATCATTTGATTACAGTTCAAGCCACATAACTTTGCAATTCCCAAGTTAGGTATTCGACTTTTTGAGCATTTAATTTTGGTTCATACTGTTTATCTGTCCTTTTCCCAACTATGTTGGGGTCGGCTTCCAGTCTGAGCGGATGCAGCTGAGTGCCAGTGTGCCACAAGGAGCGACTACCTACCTGACCTCTTCAACCCAGTTACTTGGACAACTCTGCTCCTTGGTAAGACTGGTTTTCAGACGGGCAAAAAAATCATAACAAATCATACCAATTTTATTTTTAACAAAAATCTCTAAAAAAAGCGAGATTAACTTTTAAATACTCAGCTATTCTTTACAAAACTATTCTACCTACATTAAATTCACATTAGTGCACAAAGAAGGTAAATACCTTCGTGCTTTACCGACGAAGCCAGGAAAAGGTAAGTACAATAAATAGTCGTACAAAACGCCAGTAATACAGTTAAATACATGGAGAACAAAATGACTAGCGGAGGTGCCATAACGGAAAATCTCCTAAGAAAGTAGCGCGACAACATGCGGGTGTTCGGGGGACGAGGAACGTTACTGTCTTCGCCCTTATACGCATTCTTTGGACAATACCATATTTTGTAACACCAAAAATCGTTGAGATAATGTCTCAAAGAACGCGAAAGCCTCGTTAGTTCACTCGTAACTGATCGTTTTGGTCTAGCCCACAGTATAGTTATCGGCACGAATCTTGAGCTCTGACCTACATCTGTGCAGAAGTAATTTTTTGGTTCCCTTTTGTGGTACGAAGTGAGGCGCGGGAGCGGGCTAAAGCGGTGATTGGCCCGCAGCGCATCGCGTCATAGCCGTCACTCGGGATTGGTTCTTTGCTAATACATCACTTCTGCGCAGATGTAGGTCAGAGCTCAAGATTCGTGCCGATAACTATACGTATTTGACCTAGAAGAAGGCGCCTGACCTACCTGCATTACGGCATCTCCGTTACACTTCCTTACTCCGTGGTGAAACATTACTACAGTTAAACATGACTATTGGCTATAATAATGAACATAACAGCGACCATTCTAAAGGTATGCAGACATTGAAATTTCTTCCTCATCCGGTGAGCCGTGTGGGGCCCTGAAATAGGCGAACTAACGGTTATATCACAAAATACATAGGTACAGAAGTCAATCTACATACAAAGCGCGTTCGAGTCACGCAGACAAAGGTGTCTATGTGTGCGTGTTCACAGACGCGCTGTCTCAAAACAACTCAAAACAGTGCGAGCGGGGCTGCCGTTTTCTTGAGATACGCGCGTCACACACAAGGTAGATAAATGTGCACGCGTTTTGATACCTACCTAACTGTAATTTGACTGTAATATTTTTAATTTTAATAACAAAAGAAAAAGTAATAATGGAGTAACAAAAAAAGTCGTATTATATGTAATTGTTCAGTGGACGGTTGTTTTAATACAACAATAAACAGTGAACTGTCGTTTTTTAGCCTGCCGTATTACCTATAGTATGGACCTACTTATTTTCTCATATTTCCATGGTTCTTTTAATAAACGCAGTAGGTAGGTACAGTTAGGTGGGTAGGTAAGCGCCCTGGCGGCCTCTGGCCCAATGCCGTAATAAGTTTTGCTAGTGTTGGCCCAGGCGAACCGCCCAACCTACCCTCAAAGATTATTACTAAGTAGTAGGAGTTGATAATTCATGGCGAGAGTATGTTGTAAGGTAGACGAAATAAAACTCGCAAATCAAGGTTTCTGTAGGTAGAAGCAAGCTTAGATCAGGGACTGTACCAACCCATTACATACAAAAATATTTTTTTTCGCAAGTAAAGAGTAATAAGTAAGTACCT
The DNA here is from genome assembly GCF_030705265.1 of Helicoverpa armigera. Lineage (NCBI taxonomy): Eukaryota > Metazoa > Arthropoda > Insecta > Lepidoptera > Noctuidae > Helicoverpa > Helicoverpa armigera. The sequence goes on along the minus strand of NC_087147.1, from coordinate 918,575 downwards.
ACAAAGTACTTAAGTACTAACAAAATTATAAATTGCGGTTTCTGAAAAAGTTCGGTATCTCGTTCAAACGAATTTCCGTTGAAAGTGTTTATTAACCTCATGTATGCCACATTAAATATTTTATTATTATTGGTTTATATTTCATTTTTCCTGTTTTATTCTCAACAATAAATCAAATAATTAGATACGAGTACCACTACCACGTTAGTTTTATGCGCATAAAAAGTTGACGACCCTAGCGCGACCGCCGAGTTTAAAAAAAAAATAAAATAATAAATAAAAATAACTTTATTGATACAAAAACCTTTCTTACATTTTATCTTGTTGCCATATTATAAAAATCTTAACTATACGAGGATTTGAAATAGGTATACAAGGAAATACAATACAGTTGTTTAAAGGTAACATAATTATAGTGAAAAACCCTGCCTCCCAAACTAGGGAAACCCTGTGACCTAGGAGACAGTGTTCTGCTTATTACTAGTGCACAATCATAAATTAGTGTGGTTTTAGCAGTTACCTATTTCATTTGTTTGTGGATGTGTGAGTGTTTGTGAGTGTGTGTGTGTGTGTGTGTGTGTGTGTGTGTGTGTGTGTGTGTGTGTGTGTAGAGCTCTTGTTTTGTAGGTTTAACATTGGTGATCAATAGATTTTCTGTCTGAGATAGTCTTGTTCCAACAACCATCGAGTAAGTTTACATTTTACTTCGTGCTTGTTAAGTTTTGCTAGTTTAAGGTGTTGATCTATTCTTCTATATATTAAGGAGCTAATTACATAGAGTTGCCGACGAGCGAAAGTGGTCTTGTGCGGTATAGTTGGGCATGTTCTTTTTGTTATGCGCTGGGAGTTAGGTGGTGGAGGAATCCGTCCATGCATTCTGAGGGTGGCTTTGAGCACAAAGAGCTGTCGCACCGTGAGTACACTACACTGCATATACAATTCTCTGGTAGGGAACCTAATCCGTTTGCCGAGCATCACTTTGAGTACAGCTCTTTGTGCTCGGTCTAGCCTTAGTATTTTAGTTTTTGGAGTCGCTCCCCAGACTGCGATGCAATAATTGATGACGGACTGACATAGAGCAAGGTAAACCATTTTGGTTGTCTTAGCGTCTGCACATTGTCTTAGTGACTTAATAATATATATAAGTTTCCTGACCTTGGAAGTCAAATGGTCAATATGGGAATACCACTTCAATCCATCATCAATTATTACGCCCAAGTATTTAGTTTGGTTGGTGCGGGATAGTGTTGGACATGAGCAGGAAGATGTATTTTGGCATGTCATTGTATGTGCACTAATAGCAAAATTCGGTGGTGCTTTGGATTGGTGACTAATGGAAAATGGTATGAAGTTAGTTTTGTCAAGGTTTAGTGACAGCAGGTTGTTTTGGAGCCACTTCATAACCATTTGCAGTGAATGGTCCGCATTGCTTTTCACTTCCGCCCATGTTTTTCCATACACTACAATGGCAGTATCGTCAGCGTATGTGTAGATTTTAGAGCTGGAGAGAGGCAGCGTGCACAGGTCATTGATATAGATTAGGAATAAAGTTGGGCCAAGCACGCTGCCTTGCGGAACTCCATACGTGACTACTTCTTCACTGCTGACAAGAGAGCCGATCTTTACTGTTAGTTTCCTATTTTCGAGGTAACTCTTGAAAAAATCGAAAGTTGTACCTCGTATGCCTATGGCCATCAGTTTGTTTAGAAGAGTAGGGACAGAGACCGTGTCGAAGGCCTTTCGCAGGTCCAGGAATATGGACAGACATTTACAACCATCATCCAATTTCTTTGTGACGAGTTCAGTAAAGTCAACAATTGCATCTTCTGTTGAGAGGCCTTTTCTGAAGCCGTACTGATTAGATGCAATGATTTCATGTTTATTTAAAAAGTTAAGTAGCCGACTATTTACAAGCTTTTCCATAACCTTAGACATCGCAGAAAGGATCGAAATCGGTCTATAATTGTTTACACAGTCTCTATCCCCACCCTTATGTATTGGATGGACCAAGGCTTTTTTAAAGGTTTCGGGGAAGATACCCTTAGCAATTGATATGTTAATTATGTGTGTTATCAATGGAACAAGAGTATTTCGACCTAGTTTAAGCAACAGAGAGGATATCCCGTCCCATCCAGTGGCGCTATCATGTCTTAAGTTTAGGATAGTAGATTCGACTTCAGCGTTGTCAACTTCGAGTAACACAAATGAATTTGTTGTTTGAGTATATGGTCGACTGTGCGGTTGTAAAGTGACTGGGATTTTAGACGCTAAGTTTATGCCTGTGTTGGCGAATGACTTACAGACGTGATTGATAGACATATACGGAGTTTAGGCATGAAAAGTGAAGTACATACATGAGATTGACTTCTGTACCTATGTATTTTGTGGTTATATTGTGGCAATGCGAATGGCATGTAAGTGTGAGCGATTTTGAAATTACTGTATATTATAAAATAAGTTCGTATTATTTACTTTATAATAGTAAACTCATAAACGCGTAGTTTAAAAAAAATCAATATACTCAAAAATTATTTTATGCATTTTCATGTGGTTTTCAATTTATTGATAAAACTATTTCTGAGTAGGTAAATTATATTGAAACATGGTACATTTTGGTTGCCAATTTTCATGATGCTATTCAACTTGGCTGATAGTTAAATAATTCACCTTAGATTCCATTACAAAGTTAGTTACGAACAGATGGACCTTATAACAGCGTGTTGATAATTCCGCCGCTGACTTAGTGGCCCCACCACCTAGCGGGTATATGACATTTTTATTGCAGGCTCAATAGTTACTCTATGTATGTCAAGTTGTGATATTTTATCGCAAAACCACGTGCTTAACAATACTGCTTAGTAAAATATAAGAAATAATTGCTTAGTAAAATATAGTTCCTGTCTCGTGATCCTATCTTGTAAGTATATCCACCTAAATGGACATATAAGAATTTTATTTAGAGGTATACTATCATACACATATGTACATCAGACGCTTAGGTAAATCGATCGTAAGGTTAAGCAATGCTGGATGCAGTCGGTCTTTGGATGGGAAACTATCTTGTCTAGATAAAATCCTGTGTATTTCGGGAGGCACGTCAATTGGTTTGGCCCGATAGTAATTTTTACAATTTTAAAACCTTTACGGGAAGTCGAAAGCTGGAAAGTCTGATAACCATTGCAGTCTTACCAAGAGGTATCGGAGTGCCCAGGTAGCTTGGTTGAGTTCAGACAGACAGTCGATCTATGAGACACACTGGTATTCTATGCATCTACATTCGATTACGGAAAGCCGAACCCAACATAACTTAGAAAAGTCTAGGAATACAACGCTACCTATCAAGATCTGACTACTTTTTAAAACCAGGGAAAAAAATAGTGATTAAAAAACATATCATACGTCCTTCTAAGCAGCTTTTAAAGCATTAAGTATACACATAATATATGTATGTATCTTTGCCTACCCATTCACCTACATACTACAGTTAAACAGCAAAGGTATACACACCTAAATAACCGTTGTTCCCACAGTCAATCTAACCCAAACGGCCCATTGTACGCAGCTTCCGCGTGACGCATCTTCTACATTGGAATGCTAGGACGTAGAATCTTGTAGGTACTGAATTATTTAACCAGTTCATCACTCAAATGATTCGGTAGTAGTTTGTGGTGGAAAGATATATTATCTTACTACCGGCTTCGGGCTTATGTCTGAAGTCATGAAGATGATTTATAAAGTTTATGTCTTACTAGCTTAATGCTATGAGCACTACGTCCCATCGTAGATAATATCTATACGTGGCTTTTTATTGGCAGAAGATTTTCAAAATCAGTTGTTCGTGTTCAACAGGTTTACAGTAGAATGGCTAATAGACCAGTGGTTTCATCCACATCGCGGCGCAACTATTCCGCGCACCCGAATAAAACATAACCTTAGTATTCATACTCTACTAAGCCTTTGAGCTTCTAACACTGAAATATTTTTCAAATTGATTCTGCAGTCCTGTGCTTTAGCGCATTCAAACATAGTCTTTGGCTTTATAATATAAAAATTAAACAATAGGATCAGACAGCATCATTTTTACTAATAATTCTAGCTCATCTAGGTATCAAACTAAGAGTACTTAGTTAAGAATGAAAGACCAAACTATTGGTCTAAAATCTTCCAGGTATTAGACCTTGATCTTTGGAATTTCTAGACCCTGATTGGCTCTTCCTTCCGAAGATGCGCAATACTATACTACAATAGTTATTTCATCATAATTCGCAACAGGATGTTTTTTATATTCGTTGATATTTTACGTCGCAATTTCGGGGCCAAAATGCGTAGATAAAAACCCATATGGTCTTATGGGATCCAGCTCTGGGGATCTGCTAGTAACTCAAATCTTGAAATATTACAAAGATTCCAGAATAATGTTCTAAGAGCAATATCAAATGCACCATGGTTCACAAAAAATGTGGAAATACATGAGTACCTAAATATGCCAACCATTAAAGAGGTTGTAAATAAATATTCGACAAAATACAAAGAGAGGCTCCAAAAGCATACAAACCAATTGGCCAGGGACCTGGTTAATAATCACAGTGGCATCACAAGACTGAAACGATGGCAAATACTACAGTTAGATCAGAGACCCTAGCTAGAGGGTAGAACATTATGACAATTGTAGGAGTATATTTACTGAAATATCTCCTGAAACACAAATCAAGTCAAAAAATCTGATTATGGCTGAATAGCCGATGGCAGATGTGAAATGTGTTAAAAAAAAATGCGTAGAAAACTTGTTCTAGTTTTCATCATTTGCCTAGCCTTATCTTAACTATGTATGTTAGAGTCGGCTTCTAGTCTAATTGGACAACTGAGTACCAGTGTTTTACATGGAGCGACTGTCTATCTTACATCCTCTACCCAGTTACTTATACAACCCCATACCCCTTGGTAAGTCTAACTGTAGTGTTAGCTTCTGACTACTCGTAACGACTGCCAAAGATGTTGAAATGAACAGCCGGGACTCGTCAATTTATCGTACCTTCCGAAATACGGTGTAACTCGTTATAACAAGATTGTCATCCATCCACGGACCGCGCCAAGCGTTGCTTAGTTTGAGATAGATCGACCCATGTGGCTGTTAGGTGTTTACACTGAAATAAACTATGTCCGTCTTACCACAAAAACTTTTAAAAGTCAGTTTAAGCCTTGTCTAAAAAAATGACAAATTATGACGTTGACATATGGTTCATTTTGCAGCCACAATTTTTTAGACAAGTGTAAAACAGGCGTTTATGTTTTTGTAGTAAGGCCATTAATCTTTTTATTCATAAAAGTTTTGATGGCTCCTAGGTCAGTTTTCGGTATCCTAGCAACACAATAATTAACCAATAATCGAGACTTTCGAACGAATCGGAATCTGTCCGCATTCCAATTTTACATAAATCATTTAACACTGATTACGATTCTCGATATAATTGCCGATCACGATTAAAAATAATCGTTCTATCTAACTAACGGTTGTATTTTTTTCTCAGTAACGTTTATAAAATTCCATTGACGGGATGGAAGATTTTTTTTTAAATGTTCTTTTTAAGGTTCCGTAATGTCTAATGAAAATATCTGAACTCTTGCTTGAGATCTATAACTTACTTACAAAGCTGAGGAGTTTGTTTGGAAGTGCTCATCTCTGGAACTACTTGTTTGATTTAAAAAATTACTTATTTCAGTGTTGGTTGGTCTGTGGCAACCCTGTTGACAAGACGTCAACAAAACTTCTCCCAATTAATTAATTTAATTTAAATATAATTTAAGTGTTATTTTATAAGTTATAACATTAATTCGCAATAATAATAAACACTTATTGCTGGGACGGTAAATTTTGTGATATACTTTGTGTTTTACTGTGTAAATATAACCAAGTCTCGGCCTGTCAAAGTTCGAAACTTGGTATAACGATCTTTGAAAGTTTTGAATTAAAGTGCATTGTCATCGTGAAATCCTGTAAGTACTATCTTTTTTCAACTTAATTTACTACTGAGAATTCTTATTCTTCATTAGTGATTACCGGAGAGAATAATTAACATCATAATAGTGCCTAGAAAATAGTTTCTCACACAAACTAAAACACTTTCATAAACACCTACCTGAGTTATTGTTTTTTCTGTGCAAAATGGAAAGAATAATGACCAGGAAAGCCACTGCACGTTTGGAGGAAGCTAAACTCCAACAAACACTAGTGGAACTTAAGAAATATAAGGATTTGTGTGGGGATCTACAGAGGGAACAGGATGACAATGAGAAGGAAGTACTAAATATTTTAAACAATAATAGTAAATTAAAGAGTGAGATGGCAGAACTGCACTGTCAATTATTAAACATCACAGAAGAACGGGATAAGCTCCAACACATTGTTGACCAGTTTGACCGGTGTAGCGATGAGTTTGACACAACTCTCAAACACAACGCTGAACTGAAGTGTAGGTTGAGTGAGGCCCAGGACACTATTATTAGGATGGAGAATACCAGCCAGAGACTTCAAACAGAGCAAACCAATGCACTGTTTGAGGAACTGGTTGGTACCACTCCGGTGCAGTCTGCTGACTCACTCTTGAAAAATAGTTCTCAAATAGTGACTATTGACCTGACTACTGACAACAGCTTTGCATCAATATCCCAGGTCAAGCAAATTATTGGCAGCAAAACAAAGTAAAGAAATATGCCAAAATAAATAAATTTATTAAAAGGACTCAAAAGTTAATAAAAAATAACAAAAATAATTTCACCAAAACCTACAAATCATTAAACAGTTGTAAAAAACTGCAATTAAATTTCAATAATAGTAAAAAAGAATATGAGGTTGATATGCAGCGTCTGCAGTCAAGGATTCTCCATTTACAAGAGTCATTGATGGCAGTTACATGCAAATATCAAACCTCACAAAGAGAAATGGGTGAGTACATACTGGCAATGAACAGCTTGGTCGATCTGTGTAGTGAGAATGAGAAAATGTTTAATTCATTAACAAACAATCGAACACCAGGTTGTGAACAAGATCTGCCAGGCTGTTCAGGGTTAGATGGTTCTCATCAATCTTCTCATTGTATTAAATTAAATAGTTGTAAAAAAAGTACTTCCTTCGACACACAAAAACCAATAGAATTAATACACAAGGAAAAAAATAATTGCAAAAAAATAGTAATATATAGCGATGAAATTGGACAAAACATGTGTCACAGATTACATCAACATTTAGGTGACCAGGTAATAAACTATTGTATGCCTGAGGCTACTTATGAACAAATATTAGATAAAATACTAAGCAGTAGTTACTGTCCAACTACTACTCTGGTTGTACTAATTGGGAGAAGAGGAAATGCCACTATTAAATCAGTTATTAAATACTTTGAGTGTTTATCTCAATTAAACGTAGAGAAAATAGTTTTGTATGCTTTTCCCTATGGCAAGGGCTTGTCACAGACAGAAAACAAATATAGACATAAATGCAATCTCAAAATACAAACTATGACATTGTATAATGAAAAATTCAATTTTATTGACTCTAATGTACTCATTAGTAATAATTATTTTATGACAAAAGATAATTATTATCTTTGTAATTTTTATAAAGAACAAATAGCAAAATCGCTATTTTATTGTATTTATAACAAAGCCAAATGCTTGGCTAACGATACTGCTCCTTTTCAGCAGTCTAGTTTTATTTTTTCACAGAACTTGGAATTAGTTCCAAGTGATTTAAATTCCACCACCAGACAATAGAGCCAATCTCTAGCAATAGTCAATCGATTATTTTGGATTGTGACATAAATACAATTATATCTTCAAATGTACAATTAAATACCGCAAAAAATGTTGTCACTTCTGATCCATCAAACCCTTTCAGTATAAATACTAGAAACAAACACAATTTGAATATATTCCATCAAAATATTCAAGGTTTGATTGGTAAAGAATTGGAATTGGAGTTATTCATGAACTGTAATAATATAGATATTTTATGTTTAACTGAGCATTGGCTTAAAGAGCATCAGTTCATGTTTAGCTTCAAGAACCATTGTGTAGGCAGCTCGTATAGCAGAGTAAATATAATACGTGGTGGTTCTCTAATAATTCTTCGCAATACCATTAAATTCAAAGAACGGAAGGATATTGTGAACCTTTCTGTTGAGCGAGTAATTGAGATATCATGCGTTGAGCTTGAGCAGTTCATTGTAATGAGTGTATACAGGCCCCCATGTGCAACATATACAATTTTTGAGAAGCATCTGGAAGATGTATTATTCAAAATTTCTAATAATAATAAAACAGTTGTCGTCTGTGGAGACTTTAATATTAATATACTGGAAAATACTGCTATTGTTAATAATTTTATAACTCTATTTAAATCATACAACTTGTACAGTACATTTCTCGAGCCAACTAGAATAACTAGCACTAGTGCTACATGTATAGACAACATTTTCACAAACTTAAAACCTTTAAATAAACAAATTTTAAATGTGTTGGATTCTGATCACTCTGGTCAATTAGTTATTTTTCCTATGAAAACTAACAGAGGTCTGAGAAAAAATGTAAGTTTTATTCCTGTAAACAAACATCGCTTGGAACAATTTAAAAATAACTTGTTTGAAAAACTGCCTGAATTGCCCTATCATGATAATCCTGATCAAGCTTACAGCCTTTTATTCAACTTAATTAATTGTGAATTTAAAAAAGTTTTTACTACTAAGTCCATATCTGTTTGTGATCAGGCAACATTTAGTGATTGGGCAACGCCGGGTATTTACAAAAGTAGACAGAAGTTGTTTGAATTATACTATGAAAGATCATTCAATCAAGATGAAACATTTAAACAGTACGTTAAAAACTATTCAAAAATATTTAAACGAGCCTGTACCTCCGCAAAATCAGTATACATAAAACAGAAAATAAAAGCTTCTGGAAATAAAATAAAAACCACCTGGAATATAATTAATTCAGAAATAGGCCGATCCACTGTACGGAATCGAGACTTTCACTTAAAAATAAACAATGTAGACATTAAGTCAGACTCGGAGGTAGCATCTGAGTTTGAAAATTTTTTCACCAATATCCCTATTTTAACAACCAGAACTCTGATGGCATCTTCCAGTTCGGCTCTTACAATATTAAAAAATTGTGTTGCGGAATGTGACAAAGGTTTTGAATTCACGGTTGTCAGCTCTAAGGATATTATTCAAGCGTATAAAGATCTCGATGTAAAAAAGACTGCTGACCTTTGGGGATTGTCAGTTCAGATAATCTCATCGATAATTGAAATAATTTCACCTTATTTAGCAACTGTGTTCAACTCTTGTGTTGCATCAGGTGTTTTTCCTGACTTGATGAAACTTAGTAAAGTAATTCCATTGTTTAAATCTGGTAGTACAACCGATCCATCAAATTTTCGGCCAATTTCAATTTTACCCACTTTGAGTAAAATTTTGAGAAGTTAATATTACGTCAATTGTTGAGCCATTTTAATAGAAACAACTTGTTGCACACTAAACAATTCGGATTTACCAAGGGTCGTTCTACTACAGATGCGGGCGTGGAATTGCTTAAAAATATATTCGAGGCCTGGGAGGATTCGCAGGATGCGCTCGGTATTTTCTGCGACTTGTCCAAGGCTTTTGATTGCGTGCACCATGATATACTCATCAGGAAACTTCACCACTATGGTATCAAAACAAGGCTCTTGACCTTCTGACTTCTTATTTGCATAATAGAATTCAGAGGGTGGATGTCAATGGTAAGAGGTCTTCTGGATCTACGGTCACCATGGGGGTTCCACAGGGTTCAATTCTAGGCCCTTTTTTGTTTCTTATTTATATTAATGACCTCCCTTATCACGTAAGGGATAATCACAAGATTGTGTTGTTTGCCGATGATACTTCACTCGTTTTTAAAATCAAGCGCCAACTCGACAATTTTGACGAAGTTAACAATGCACTCTCAAAGGTTGTTCATTGGTTTAATGTCAATAATCTTCTTTTAAATGAATCTAAAACGAAGTTAATTAAATTCTCAACGCCTAACGTAAGGCAGTTACACACCAATGTACAACTAAATGGAGTAGAGTTGAAGCCTGTTGAGTCAACGGTATTTCTTGGTTTGACCGTTGATTCCAAACTCCAATGGGGCCCACATATAGTTAAATTGTCAGGAAGGCTTAGTTCAGCCGCCTATGCTATTAAAAAGATCCGACTTATCACCGATGTGGACACAGCCAGAATAGTTTATTTTAGTTACTTTCATAGTTCAATGACGTATGGGATTCTCCTTTGGGGAAACTGTGCGGATGTTGAAACTATATTTATTCTACAGAAAAGAGCTGTTCGAGCCATTTATAATCTGGGCCCAAAAGTTTCTCTCAGAGAGAAATTCAAAGAAATAAACATTCTGACTGTTGCCTCTCAATATATTTTTGAAAATTTAATGTACGTTCGTAAAAACATTTCTAACTTTGTTCAAATGTCTGATGTTCATAGCATAAATACTAGGAATAAACATAATCTCGCTGTACATGCTACTCGCCTCCACAGAGTAAGCAACTCGTTCATGGGTCAATGTATACGCTTTTACAATAAACTTCCCAAAGCGGTTCGTGACTTACCTATCAGGAAATTTAAAATCATATAAAATCCAAACTCTTGAAAAAGGATATTACAAAATATCTGATTATTTAAATGATAAAGAAGCTTGGGAATGAGCTGCTCGCTTAGTGAGTGATATCTTTTTAAATGCCTGTGTATTGTTACTTTTGACATTTAAATATTATTATCATCAGATAACTTTTATTAATGACATTATTTTTATTGACATTTATATGTTATAATTGTATTTTTTTTTTTTTAAATTTATTATTATTATTGTGAATGTGAGTATCGTGTATGCGAGCAACATTATATATTCTTATAACATAAATACTGTCTGGCGGGTTTGAGTATTTTTAAATGGCCTACGCAAATGTTCTGCAGATCTGGTATCGTCGTGTGACAGGTCGTTGAGCTCCCTAAGATATGGTTGAGCTACACGACGACTGATGCATGCGTGCCGTCTGTTGGGACTGGTCAGCTCCAGCCTGATGTGGCTCTTTCCTCAAAAGGCCATTCCAGACCGCGTACATGGTGACACTCACACATAATTATTTCATTTATAACATGTTTGGACTTTAAAAGAGACTATGACCCTTGAGTTTGTTTCGGCGTTTCTTCTCAGGGATCAGTCAGTTAGGAAATGCCGGCCTCAGCGTTCTTAAAATGACGTGTAAAAGTGATGTAATGTCCAACTTGCAAAATAAACAATTTCATTTCATTTCATTTCATTTCATTTCATTTCATGTTAGATAGCTCATTTCATAGAGAAAAAGGCTATCGAATACTCTCTATCAGGTTGTATGAAGTAGATCCGTGAATCGGGTGAAAATGTGTCAGAAAGTCTATTTAGTATATTTTAGTATGTACTTTTACGTAGGGATTGAAAATCGTCTTCTATAACACCTTACCTAACATTTTGGAAATTCGAAAAATTATACAGAGGTATTGTATCTCTAAACAGTTTTTTGCAAAGCTACGGAATCCATTGGTGTTAGAGACCAACTCACACTTTTTAATAATGCACCGTTTTTTATTATATCCGTAATGTTAATGATTTTTTGATTATTACGTGGGTACTGTATGAATGTTGGATGTTTTTTTTCTCTAAACGGATGCTGCGAATCCGTGATCTCGGTAACATTGAGATGAGAAGATGAGGAGGTCAGTTACCTCTGTGTGTATAGGTAATCATTTTCAGGTAAAAATCTTTTGTAGAGGTAAGAGTAATTTTAGGCAAGATTTTAGCTATAATCTTCTGTAATTAGGCTTAAGGAGAGGTCACCTTCCAATCTTGTCATAGGAAGGAGGATTTCATATTGCACTGGCCTCTATGAAAAACGGTGATATTTTTCAAACTAATGTTACGGGTAGACAGAAGCGAGTAAGTCTGACAACCAGTCTTACCAAGGGATATCAGGTTACTCGGGTAACTGGGTTGAGAGTCAGATAGGCAGTCGCTACATGTGACATACTGTTACTCCACTGGACCCAGTTATACTGAAAGCCAACCCAACATAGTTGGGAAAAGGCTGGGCGGAAAACCAAAGGCCTTGAAATTTGAAAAGAACCGTATTTGGGTAAAGAATACTAAAAGATATACGAATATTACGAAAGTTCGAGTTTCTAGATTCTAAATTGTAGAAATGCAATATTCAAGGTATTTCTTAGTAAGCATTAATATAAAACTCGGTGTTGATGAATGAAAAAATTCTATATTTTCTATTGACTAAACAGAAAATAGAAGGCATTACATTTCGTAATAATATGCGGATGTGCGTATGTAGTACTATTACTAGTAAAAAAAAAATGAGGTCGACTGATCACGCGATTTCTGTTTTTATCAATTAAGTAAGTTTTATTCTTAGAATGCTGCTGTATAGGTAATTTTTATTTCGCAGAACTTTAGGAAATGAAAAAAATATATAACAGCATTAATATTTTGAACACGATTTTGCACGCAATTGGCATAATTCAGGCTTATGAAAAAGTTCATCTGAAAAAATCTTTTTGTTTTCAGATCATAGCGATAGTTCTCGAAGGAGATCAGCCAGCTGCGCAGGACATATTATAGTGCACAAGCATTCGCGCAGACACAAGTGCACTCACTATTCCTTTACTCTCATGACCCGATGGGACGGCAATCCGACACCACCGGAGAGAGATCACAAGCAGGACCGACATTAACGCGTTCTCCGATGCACGGGTTTCACAAGATCTACAAATATAGAAAAGGCTTCAGTATTCTCTGAAGAGAGTAATCATTGATTCTAAGAGTATTTTTCTTTAAGTACGTAAACTAGACCACGTAAAATGCACGGTATTTTTTCTATCAATCCGATTCACCGAGCGTTGATAATGGTCAACGATAAAGGCATGAAAAAAGGTAAGTATTGACGTTGCTATGTAAAAATGGAAATGGGAATTTTGATCTTCATTTGTTTATGAATATTGACTTTGGTACATAATGGGCTTGAGAAGGAACATGATGGGTTTTAGTCAGTAAGAGTCTGACACTCCCTCACGATGCACCCACAGCGGGAGGGGTCATTTGATGATTTCCCATGTCCAAAAAGTAAGGTAGGGTAAGGTAAGGTTTAAAGCACTTTATGCTGCATCAAATTAGATATGATTTGACATGAATATTATAGCCATATCACGCCATATGTAGACAGAAGTATTTCTTATTCTACACATAAATCTCGTATTTTTTGCAATTAGCTCCGAACTTCGCTTCAGTGTCAAATGGCTAACTTCAGTCTGGCAAAGTTATTTGAAGAAGACTGCACCAACTTATTAGAAAAGAGGTACTACTTTAGCCTTGATCTGGTTCTAGCGGCCATTGAACCCCGTCCAATGCAAGCGACCTTGTAATACTTAGACAGTTTAACTCACTGGACACGCTATTGCTATGCCTTCTGATTTAACAAAGATTTGAAATCGCTGCTCATACGTGCGTCAAGTTTATGTTTGGGTTTGTACATTTTATCGTGATCAAAACTGCAAGAGTGAGTAATAAATATTTTTTACAAGTGAATATGCCAGTTGACAACTATTATTGACCTGTCAAAAACGGTTCCTTTATGTACAATTTCAATTATGAAGATGCAGAGCATGACGCAGATTTTTCACCACAAGCTGTATGTAGTATATATAAATTGTATTTTGCTTTTTTTTTCATTTTTCCATTGAAAAGGTTAATGAAACTGACATTATTTTATGATCCCTTAACAGATGATAAAGCAATTTCTATTTGACCTAGTAAACTACACTATTGCCAGACGTTTTCGCATAGCAACTTCAACTGAATGCAGTTCCAGTAGTTTCAGTACTCTAAGTAGAAATTCAAACTCAATGGCACAGATTGTCTGATTGGTGCAGATTGATGAATGGCCAAAATGTTAACCTACATACGTATAGATATGCAATGTAATTGACTATGAGGAAGAACATGTGACAGACGTGATTCAGGGGTGAAGGACTTCGAAAAGGTGATGTAACAGTGCTTGTGAACTTCGTTTCACTAGTGAGAAAATGCATGTATCTAGTTTTCAGTATATATGTATTTTAAAGTCGGAGTAAAAGGTTTTTAAGACCTATTAGAGGTTCTTATAAAATATTAGTGGCCCGCAGTATGTGCTTCGCGATGTACAAAGTCCACAATTTCGTTCTAAAAAAATTGATAAACGAAGAAAAGCTCAACCAATTTCGTGCGAATTTGGCATAAACCATGTACTAAAAATAGTCAACAAAACCAAAACACTTAGTTTGCATAGATGAGCCCGTTCTTGACTTATAAAATTATAACGAAAAGTGGTAGTTATTTGGAACCTAAGTGCAGGGGTCAGCTTAGAAGGTACCATGGAGAAGAACCGGCAAAAGACTCTATATACACCCTTCTTGAGAGACTATTTGAGGTAGAACTTGTGTTTGTGAGCTGTGGGTTTGTTCGCGTGAGTTACCGCGGCCCTGGTACATAAAGGGCTTAAGAAGGAACATGGTGGGTTTTAGTCAGTAAGAGTCTGACACTCCCTCACGCTGCACCCACAGCAAGACGGCTCATTTGATGATTTCCCACCATAAAAAAAAAATGAACTTACGAATAAGGCTCTTAAGTTATGTGGGTCTAATGGAAGATGAAGTCACAATGTCACGAAATATTAGAGATGTTATTTCAAAGAAAATTTTGTAATAATTCTTTATGACGTGACGTCTGGAAGCGTCAATTTACTTCTAATTCTATGTAGCATTAATTATAGTATCAAATACAGTAACTGTTATTTGCGAATAATTACTGCTATTTAATTTAGTTTAAAATACTTACCCAATGTCGTTGGCGTGAAAGTCAACAGAAATTATCAGACTGAATTCAAATTGTTTAATTAAAGTTAAAAATAACTTTAAAACTGGTTATTTCGGAAGTAATAACCTTTATCTTGTAAATATAAATAACGGCGGTTTTTGGAGGGCGTTCCACCTACTAGTAGTAAACATTATAAGAGTCCACGTCAGCATCTGGCTAACCTTTTCCCAACTTTGTTGGGGTCGGCTTCCATTCTAACCGGACCCAGCTGAGTACCAGTGTTTTACAAGAAGCGACTACCTATCTGACCTCCTCAACCCAGTTACCCGGGCAAAGCGATTGACCCCTTAGCAAGACTGTGTGTCAGACTCACTGGCTTCTGACTGCTGTATAATGACTGTCAAAGAAATACTTACATACAAATGACAGTCGCAACCAACATACTTATCATGCCTTCTGAAACCACATAGACGGTCACCCATCCATGGATTGGCCGCGCCAAACGTTGAATCTTAGAAAGAAAGACCCGTGTGTCTTTGTTACTTAACACGCCACGAGTTCTTATTATTTACATGTGATGTCTACCTTAACTCAACCATTATCTTATTGTATTTGTAGTTACAAAAGTATACATCACATGTTATGTCTTGCTAAAATTTCTCGGAACACTGCAGTCAGTCTAAGTACATTTTGCTTGTCTAGTCTAGTTCCTAGTTAGTTTGACGTCACATTATAACCTTCATGCTTAGTCTAGACTTTAATTAAATAATTACTAGACTGAAATCTGGTGATTCACTCAAGGATATCATTATACGTAATTGTAGTCTAGATTCTAGAATGGCTGGGGGCTAGATCTCGCGTTTCTTTTAGTAGGTAAGTTAAGTTTTATATAAGTGGCATTATCTTTGTAATTTTAAAGTTGTGTTAATCATTTGATCTTTCATCATCTATACAAAGTCCACTGAAAACGGGCCTACTTATTTTTATTCTTCCTGTCCCGCTTCCAAGTCATTTGGGGTAGACGCATTACGTATTTTTCTTCCATATCTATCTCTCTGTCAGATGTCATACTTACATCCACTCCCTTCTTACTCATGTCCTCTTTCAGGCAATCAATCCATTTTTTCCTCGGTCTACCTCTGCCGCTCCATCCTTCCACATTCACACTTAAAAAGTGCCTACTTCTGCCAAGTTTAATTCACATTTAAAGAGATAAAGTCACCAGACAATTAAAAAGTGATAAAGCAAGACCTTTTTAATCATCAAATCAGATCCGTATAGCTCAATTACATCCATAAACCTCGGTTTACAGTCATCCTGAAACTAGTGGTGGGACATAGTCGACAAATTATTTATCGATATCGATGAAAAAAACCGAAAAAATATATACCATGGTATCTATATCTTACGTCATTTGCTCCTTGGAATAAACTTGTATATGTTTGGTTTTTAAGTACTTTTTTAGAAAACCGGAAACCAAGTAATTGTAGTGGGTAATTTTAGGTAAATAATATAATTATACCTATTGCTAAGGCTGCTTGTGGACTTTTTGAGGTAATTCCTGGAAAGAGTATGGAGGACAGGGGTGATAGAAAGATTTTGGTGAAAAGATACAGGAATACCTAGTTTGGGAGACAGACTTTACTGTTACAGATTTATGTACATATAACATAACTTTGTAAATATATTTATTGTGTCATTAATATCATGTTTGTATGGTGAATAAAGATTATTTATTGTCGCGTTACCATTCGATTAATTTAATTTGTCGACAACCTTTCAATTATATTGGCACATCACTATTTCGACCAACTTAACCACCATAAGGCTGTATATTTTTAGTATACAAGCTCAATAAATGTACTTTACTGCCAATAACGTCTTAACCGGGATTCTTTTAAACTGAGCTTTGCTAAAGTGAAAGTCACATCTTAACTGGGCCAGCCGAATTGAGAAAAATATATGTTGTGTATTAATTATTGAATTTAAAGAAGTGTTATAAGAAGGGATTATCATTTACTTTGCTGTATATACTAGCTTCTCGACGCGGTTTCGTCTGCCCGAATTCAAATTTGCATAAAGTTAAGTTCCATAGCAGTGTACATGGGAAAAATTTGCTTGTATTCCAAGTTTTGACTTTGAATGAGAAGAAACTTGTACGAGTACTCTCATGAGTGTCGTCAGTAAAACCATACTTTTTAAATCTCAAACTCAAAAACGTTTATTCAAATTAGGCTGATAAATCAGCACTTTTCGAACGTCAAAAACAAAAGACACCCCAAAACGCCCACCCTTCACCACTTCCTATATGTTTTTGCTGGGAAGAAAAAGTGGCGCAACAAACTCCCCAGCAACACATGTCTGTTGGAAGAACCAGAATGTACATATATAGAACAAGTCTTTTTAAACCTACTGCTCTTTAAACTACCAATCTGAATTTCCTATTAATGTCTGCGCTCGTTAAATATAGCGATAGTGTTTTGTTTATATATTTTTGAACACCAACGCCAACAAACCCAGGTTGCAAAGAACCTATGTATTTCAAAACGTGACTTGAAGATGATATTCAATTTCTATATCTATGAATGGTCATCCCATATGGGTTTAATATAATTATCGTTGTCGATAATCAGTTAGAAAAACATATGAACGCGGATATCTAATGTCATTGTTATTGAAGATATAAATATATGTATGATTACACGTGTGAGAATCTCCTTTTTAGGGCAGATTCAAACAGTATTGTATATGCGAAAGTAAGTATGCCCGTCTGTCGTGATTTCACGTCAAAATTGCCGTACCGATTCAATTGGTAGGTAAATAAGTGCAGGGAGTCTGAAGAAAAGACATGAAGTATTTACCCGGTTGCAGGAAGTGGAGAACGTGGCAAAGATCAGCTGGTTACTAATATATGACAGTTTTTCAGGCAGAAAAACCGTACCCAAGTGTTAAATTGTATTGAAATTGATGTACCTACTGCAAAAATCAAATGTGATAATTTCTGGTAAAAATTACTTAGCTTGACTGAAAATCATGTAAAATATATTCAAAATAAGTTTTGTTGATACATAGTTTTAATATTTCCTTTTTTATTTGTAGATATGTTGATTTAATACGATATGTAATGTAAATATATGGTCCAATGCAAATATCTATGTAAATAAAAGTGTTATCTAACTACCATCTAAAAAAAATATTCCAAATTAAGTTTAAGAAAACTCTGCTCGTACTGATTCACACAAGACCAGCAAATTTCTAAAATGTCCGCGAAATTGACGGAATCTCTCATAAGATCCAAGGTGAGATGCCATACAGTCATTCATCTGAGTACTTGTAAGGTCCGAAATCCAAAGGGTCATTGATCCAGGAAGTCATTATGTAATTACAGCTGTCACATGTCTAGTTTGTCTTCCTAATGTACTGTAGGTATAGTCAGTAACAAAAGTCTATTAAGACAATTTAAATTATAATAGAACTGAATACTAAAATCTCAAATGAAAAAGCTGTTCAAAGTGTTTTGAAATTCTGTGTTGTCTAGGTTATTTTACATCGATAATATAATACAGAGGTTTTTTTTTAAATTTAATTGTACCCTAAAGGTCCAAAACTACTGAACCGATGTGAAAAATATTTCTCAGTTGTAAAGCTACACTCTTCCCGGGTAACATAAGCTATATTTTATCCCGGTGACTGCCTCGTTGGTCTAGTCATCTAGTGGTAGCAAGCGCGACTGCTGTGCTCGAGGTCTCGTTCGATTCCCAGGTCGGGCCGAAATCGCTTTGTGGGTTTTCTTGAACTTTCACAACGCAGCCCGTAGTCTGGAAGTTGGTGATTGATTCACCCGTGCATCGGAGAGCACGTCCTGCGCCTGATCTCTTTCCGGTCGTGTCGGATTGCCGTTCCATCGGGTTATGAGAGTGAACCTGTGAACCTGGAATAGGGAGTGCACCTGTGTCTGCGCAAATGCTCGTGCACTATAATATGTCCTAAGCAGCTGGCTGATCTCATTATATGAGAACAGCCGACGTGGACAACAATTGGCCTGGACCCTAATCTGGTTCAGTAGTCCTGAAAGGTCGGTACTTAAGCGAGATTGTAGCGTTGTAATTTTATTTCCCTTAATAGATTTTTGTTGCTGCCTGTACCTACTTTTAACGCACAAGGTCGGATGTAATCGTCTAAGCCTAGTATTCCACGCTGCTATTTTTTGCGTAAAACGAAACGTAGGTAGGCTTAATAAGACAAATGCTTAAGCATTAATGACTTATCAATACATTATCTAGACTTCCCACGTTTAATCAAAAAACTTATCTTTCTGATTATATAATTAGAAGATATTTTTATACTGATTATAATATGGAATTTTATTCAGTATTGCATTGATATTTGTGACGAAAACATGACGAGAAGTTACTGGAAGAAAGGAACGTAACATTCACTTGTGAACGGTAAAATAAGTTTCTTAAAAGTAGGTACACATAAAATACTTAGAATATTGATCATCAAAGAAATAAACAGTTCTTAACAAATGAAACATTTTAGCAAATGTGGGTCCTCAAACCTCAATTCATTTTGCAATCGAAACTCATTTCACGGATTACTTTAGATTATCTTAAAAAAAACCATGCATAACCGTAGCTAATAATGTTAAACTACTTACCGTAACGATGTATGATGAAACACGAACGAAAAACACACAACTACGATTTATTTTAAATAAAATTAAAAAGTCACAAAACTACTTTATGGCGAAATATAAAAAATGCTGTATCCGAACAACGATTAACATTTTCAAAAAAGTTTTAATTCAATCAAACGCACAGATGTCCGAATTAGCACAGCGAACACGTTTGTCCAAAAAAATATAGTAAAAAAAAAATTACGACACAAAATGACACGCACACAGATTAAAAAACTTGACACGTGACGTTTCACAAAATAGTGTTGTGCTCCATCGAAAAATTATTGTATCGATAAGTACGTGTTTTGTCTTCAACTGCGACTTACGGAGTGAGGCACTAGTGTTGCGCTCGCGACTTATCAGTTACTTACTCTAGTATCAACATTGACAGTAGACGATTGCGCAGTTCTGAAGTTTTATAATATCGATTTTCGATGATTACGCGTTAAAGGAAATCGGACGACTAGCAACGTGGGAATTTATTTAAAAAGCATGCGGGATTCTTTTTAGGATATTTTTTTATTTAATTTTATATTTTAAAAAGTTCTTCATCAGCCTATTTTTATCGTCCCACTGCAGGGCAGAATCCTCTTCTCATCATCATCAGCCTATCGCAGTCCACTGCTGGACATAGGCCTCTCCAAGTGCACGCCACTGAGATCGATTTTCATACAGAGAAGGAATAGACATTAATAACTACGCTTGCTCAAGGCGATTTCAGACGTTACAGTTGCAGTCCCGGTTTCTCCAAGATTTTTTCCTTCACATTTACTCAGTCATTGGTGGCTAATACCTATATACTTAGAAAGTTCATATGTATAACTTAGAAAAAATACATTGTTACTTGCTTGACCTGGAATCGAACCCAGCTTTAACCTCTAGGTCACCACGACTTCTTACATAGTTAGTTACTTATCAGTAACAGTTCATTCAACTGTGTTTATTGTAACTTAGTAAAAGTTATATTCAAGGTCAGAACAATTTATTTTGTTAGAACCTTCTGAAAATGTCGGGTAGATAATAATATGCATTTATAGGGGTACCTCGCAGGTGATAAAAAAGTTGAATCATACCTATATTCATATCACATTTAATAAAAATGTGGAAACGCGTTTATCTTAATTGCAATTTCTCAATGACTAAGCATTTTTACTAATTACCTACATTTTTTGACATTGTAACTTTATGATGTTTCAGAAGGTAATCCCAGGATCTATTGCAACGATTTTGAAAATTGTTTCACCTTTAAGACTTAGTTTACTTGAGAGTGTTCTAGGACACATCGTTTACAGCCTTTGTATCGTCCCACTGCTGGGCAGCGGCCTCCTCTCACATGGAGAAGGATTGAGCATTAATCACCACGCTTGGTCAATGCGGGTTGGTGATATCAGACTTAATAGTCCAGGTTTTCTAGAGATGTTTTCCTTCACCTTTTTGTCAGCCACGTGGGTTCTATTCCAGGTCAGGCAAGTTCCAATGCAACTTTTCTAAGTTTGTATGTACTTATTTTCTAAGTATATCTAGGACACATATAGATCTTCTATAAGGGCGTGGGAGGTAATTCTCACAGGACGTGAAACTCTGAGTTATGTCGTGCTTGCTATATTTTATCTAGGAAGACGTTCCCACGGGACGCAGGTGAAACCGCGAGAAAGCCGCTAGTATAGTATAAAGAAACAGCAGGTACATACTTTATATTACGCCTGTACGTTTCGCCTATCTAAAGAGGTTAGGCAGAGGTGTGTTAATGTAATGTTGTACCTGCACCCACATTCTGTCAATCTAGGTAATAATAGGTGTGTCTATGCCAACTGGAACTGATTTCAACTAAATAGGAAGTTGTGCACTTTTGTATGAATATTGTTCCCTCTTTTTAATATGGTTCAATAGTAAAAAAAGGTATGTCATATGAAGTTATCCCATGGTAAGACTGTTTGTCAGACTTTCCGGCTTCTTTTAACGTGCCTTAAAAAGCAGTTGAAATGATTTTTTCCAAAAAAATTAAACAGGCATCAAAATATAGGTACCTACAATCTTCTCCTGACTGAATCTAACAAATACTTCGCTGAAAAACAATTAAAACAGATACATACATAATAAATACAATTCAAACTGAGAACCTACTTTTTTGAAGTCGGCTGTTAGTATGATTGAATTACATTCCCGACCTATCTCAACACCATTCCGAAGCCATGCATTCCTTAGTATTTGCTAATCAGGTCAACTGCAAAGTTCCAGGTAAACGGTTTCTGCTACATTGCATTTTACACTTAATTAATAACTTACTGTAATGTTTTAAATCGATCAAATGTCTTGACACGATTCGATTTCCAAGAATTTGTCGGCACGTTGTCAATCCGTGTTGCTAGTCAGACATTTTCGAAATTGCTCGATATATCGAATTTATTGGCACAGCACTAATAATATTTCAATATTTGGTCGTCAATGTCATGAGATTTTTTGTTTTTCGTGGGAAATCATCAAATGATCCCTCCCGTTGTGAGTGCAGCATGAGTGTCAGACTCTTACTGACTAAAATCCACCATGTTCCTTCTGGAGCCCCTTACAACAATCCCGTAGCCCCGGCAGGAGAGCTTTCGAACCACTTTACACATTCATCATAAGCCTTTTTATCGTCCCATTGCTGCCTCCTCTCACACGGACAAGGATTGAGCGTTAATTATCAGGCTTGCTCAATGCGGGTTGGTGATTTCAGACTGTACAGTCCTCAAGATGTATTCCTTCACCTTCATTCAGTCATTGGTGTCCAAGATGTACGTAGAGATTTCATACAAAGGAAAAGCTGCATTGCTGAAGATATTTTAAATAGAACCTCCCCTTTTTGGAAGTAGGTTAAAGAGATCCTTTTCTCATGTTTAATCAGAGTCACAATTCTTTAACTACATCATAAAAATATGTTATTGCCTCATTCAATAAAAAGGGAATTTTATCAACGTCAAACGTTACTTTATCAGAAAAAAAAATGTTTTCAAGCATTTTAATTTGGTCCGCACTAATCTAGGCTTAAATTAACCGGTTTTAACTGGATTGCCATCGACATGACTTAATCAAGTAGGTACATACATTGATTGTTTTATAAAAGCCGTGAATTTTTCAAAAGTTTAACTTGCATTCAGAAAAAAGTATTGTGGCTAAAATGTTTGTAATTTTGGTTGACATATCGAAAATCTAAATATGGTTTATCTAACCGTGAGCAGTAACTTTATTAAGACACAAGAAAAGATGCAGCCGTTACAGGTAAACACTAAGTAAAATATAAAAAAAAACTCAAAAACTACTGGTCCGATTTTAAATATTCTTTCACGATTAGAAAGCTATATTATCTGCAAGTAATATATTTTATCCCGGTACGAGCAGTAGTTCCCACGAGACGCGGGTAAAACCACGGGAAAACGGCTAGTTTGTAATCAATAATTTTGTTGAATAAAGCGATATTCTACCAATTAGCTTACTCAGCTAATTGCAGTGATCGATTTCATATTTCTATGCAAATTCGTTCAATATATTCATAGCGGCCATATAGTATACTAGTTACATAGTGACTTGAATATAAATAGAATTAGAAAAAAAAAAAGAAAAAAAGTGGAGTGCAGTGTTTTTATCGATACTTTTATTTTATTTTATCGATATAATTAATTTAAACTGTGTTTATTTATGTGATTAAAATACTGGTTGGTGTTTTCTCGTTTTGCAGATTTTTGAGGTAAGTTCCTAAATATAGGTAATATTTTTATTTTCTTTGGACCTTTGTATCGTCGATATTCATTATTATACAATATAAAAAATAATAAATATAAAAAATTTACTGTCAGTTTCTTAAACCAGTCATTTTCATTTTATGTACCAGCACAACTTAAAACAACTTAAAAACTCTTACGAAGAGTCCTTCAAACAATGATTAAAGGCTTCAGTGACTAACTTCAGAATTGCAAAGATATTTTTGCTCTATTGTCTAGACAGAAGAAGTTACCTTAACCTCCAAACCACGTGCTTCGCTATGACACAGACGGACATACATCATGACATATAAATAGTCGTCGGTACTAATCTATCACTTACCTGTCATAATGATTCTCTTCCCTTGGTTACTTCATCCTGACCAGTACTTGTACTAGACAGAAATCTTAGATATAAATAGGCTTACTACTCATCATCATGTACTCTTTCTCTATTAGGCATAGTAAGGTTGGTGTACAAGTGGGTAAAGAGTAAAGAACCAACCTCGACTTGGATTCGAACCCATGCACATATTTGAGAGGTTGGTTCTTTAACCACTAGGTACTAGGACACCAACCTCCCAAATGCCAGGTCAGGCAAGTACCAATGCAACTTCTCTAAGTTTGTAAGTATGTACTGCCTAAGTATATTTTGGACACCAATGACTGTGTTTCGAAAGGCATGTAAAGTTAGTGGGTTTCGGATGTCATTTGAACATCTTTGGCAGTCTTTATGGGTATTTAGGAGCCAGCAATTCTGATAACTAGTCTATTAGTCTAATCAAGATCGGCTTCCATTCAAAATGAATATATCTGAGTACCTTACAGTATGCTATATGGATTTGCTGCTTTCTGACCTCCACCACCAAGTCACTTGAACATCGCTATACAAATTTAAAAAATATACAAGCATTTGCTTGGACACAGGTGCACTCACTATTCCTTCACTCTCATAGCCTGATGGGACGGTAATCCGACACCACCGGCCTGAGATCACTAGCAGGACCGACATTTACGTGCTCTTCGATGCACGGGTACATCATTATGTATGTATGTATGTACCTACATTTGTAAGTATATAACATAAATATGGTTTTAGACAGTAGGTGGTAATATGCTGCCAGACAGAGCATACCTTTATAGATATCTAGTTAGTATTTTTAGTACCGTCTGTCTATACTGACACAAAACCAATAACTCATTCATTAGATAGACCGTATCAAATCATTACATAGGTACCTACCGAAAGATTGGCAGCGTTAAAGAGGTTTCAGGCAAATGTATTCATAACAATTCAGACAATTATATGCAAGTAAATATGCCTATTTATATGACCATTTACGAGCAGAAAGCTAAACAGGTCGTTCGATTTATAAAGTTAAGCAACGCTTGGCACGGTCGGTCTGTGGATGAGTGACCATCTTGTGATGACGCGTTCCCCCGTGTTTCGGAAGACACATTAAATTAGTGGGTCCGTGTGGTAGCTGTTTCGGTTATTCAGAAGCCAGAAAGTCTTTCAACCAGTCTTACAAAAGGGCTACCCAAGTTGAGAAGGTCAGATAGACCATCGATCCATATCAAACAAACACTGGTACTCAGCAGAAATATTGCTCGTCTAAAACTGCCCTTATGGCTGCGCCCGCGCCGCGCCGTGGGAAATCCCAGCAATGACGCGACTGATTATAATCAGCTTAACGTGATCATTAAGGAATTAGTCTTCTAATATTTCATGCATGACATTAAAACTAATAAAAAATACGGTAATTTTTGTAGATATGAATTGTGAAAAAAATATTCGTATTTTCATTTGGGTTCCGTATAACACTTTTGCCGCTTTTTGTGTAAAAGCCTTCGCTTACTTTGCTTTGAAGATCCTTTAAAAGCGAGCTCCCACTAATTTGAACAAATTGCGTGGGAACATTTATGAAATGCCCGCAAAACTGCATCATTTGTGTGTGGACATTGCTAATAGGACTCGCAATTTTTTGCTGGTGGAAACTTTACTACTTACTACTCATTGAATACATTAATCTGCCTGAGACTGTATGTATTTTATTGAGCCCTCCTTATCGGTTTTGATAATGGCGATCCATGACAGATCCCGAATATAATGTGTGGGAACAACACTTATTTTTCCTTGTTTTTGTAAGGATTTGTTTGCGGAACCCTAAAAATAAAAATTAAGCTGACGCTTGTTATGACGCACGTGTTGTTGTCTTGTGTGTAAGTTTGTGTCTATCTCCAGAACTTTGTTTATAGTAAAACCACCATTTTTAGATAGGTATGTTTGACATGTATAGTTGACGTCAGAAACAACAAATATGCAAGCTACTTGCATTGTGGAACACATGGATAAGAAACTTAAGTTGTAAACATAACATAAACATAGGCATTGATATATCATCATCTGCCTAGCCTTTTCACCACTCTGTGGATCGGCTTCCAGTCTAACCGGATGCAGCTGAGTACCAGTGTTTTACATGTTGGTCCGTGGATAGTGACCATCTTTTCATGACGAGTTCTTTTGTTTCGGAAGGTACGCTAAATTGGTAAGCGGCTGTCATTTGAGGAATTGTCATTCGTTACAGGTAATCAGAAGCCAAATAATGTGACAAACTGACAATGTGAAATCTTATACAGAGTTGTCCGGGTATTGGGTAACTAGGTTGAGGAAGTCAGGTAGGGCAGTCGCTCCTTATAAAACATTGGTACTCAGCTGCATCTGGTTAGACTGGAAGCCGACTCCAACATAATTGGGAAAAAGCTTATTGATGGTAAGTAGGGAGGTATATTATTAATTTAGATGACGGATATATTTAAACTGACCTAAAACCACAGCTTCGAGTAATTTCTTTGTAATATAGGCACACTTTCTATCGTAACCGTAATTGCTGTACACAAAATGATGCCCTTCATATGAGAGAAAGTACCATTCATAACAATTTAATAATTATTATGTTACGCTCGTAGTTAATTACAAAGCCATAAAAGGTTCCATACTATGTATAGCCCGTGGTTTCGACTGAGCATATTTATTTCCATCTATTTGCACCAAGTTTGATGAATATTAGTTTTTCAGTATTAATATGTATAAATTCGGTCTTTATCTTGAATTGTGCTCAAATAACGACAGAGATTATCCAACTTCGCAGGCCATATTACAAGCATTTGCTTGGACAGAGGTGCACTCACTATTCCTTCACTCTCATGGCGCGATGGGACGACAATCCGACACCATCGGAGAGAGATCACAAGCACGACCGACATTTATATGCTGTCCGATCATATAAACTTCATTTTATCACACAAGTTTCATTAGTGATATTTGGCAACCCAAAAATCTAGATCTATATGTACTTACATAAAAGGAAACTTCATTCCTGCGTTCATTGCCCCTTCAAGTTTTTTCATTATATATCCTTCTAAGAAAT
Organism: Helicoverpa armigera; assembly: GCF_030705265.1. Classification (NCBI taxonomy): domain Eukaryota; kingdom Metazoa; phylum Arthropoda; class Insecta; order Lepidoptera; family Noctuidae; genus Helicoverpa; species Helicoverpa armigera. Next base: position 891,798 of record NC_087147.1, on the reverse strand, counting down.
ATTCGATTAAATTCAATATAAGTATCATAATATGGTATTACAGACCAATGAACAATCTTCGAGTCTAGTGCTTCTATTCAGTATTAAAAATGTGTCTAAGATAGTGCTTACGCACGTTTAAACCGATCTGTTAGAAGCAGTATGTGTTAAACAAGGTTTTTATTGAAGTTATCTTACTGTGGTACTTTTTTTCAATGGAATATTAGAATTTACACTTGAAAAATACTAAAATGGACGAGATTTTTGGTTCTTATTTCAAAATATTATCTAATATTATATGCTAAAGTAGCGTTGTCTGCATGTCTGTCCGTTGCTAGATCCAATCTAGAGTCTGAAAAAGAACATAGGCAATTTTTTTCCTGGTTACAGAAAGTAATTTTCTCGAGAATCAAGTGAAACCGCGAGGAAAATTACATCTGTCAATATTTCTACTCATCCAAAAAAAATACTAAAATTGCATTACTAGGTACACATTTCCTACTGTAAAATATAATATAATGGCCAGGTTCCATCAAAACTGTTCGCACACATTTGTCCACAGCTAAGAGCATGTGTTCGCGCAAAAAGGTTGCAGTTTCGCGGACTTTTTACAAATGTTCGCACGCAATTTGATAATGTTTGCTAGCACGAATGCACAGTGCTGCACACTAGTAAAATCACACCTTAACATTAAGAAAAAAAAAACAATAGTTACATTTCTAAATAATGATTCTACGTATGTCAGCACATCCACTAAACTGTTGTTTTTTTGTTAAATTCGCTAACCACAATATCTCAGGAAGTAGACGATTTTAAATATATTATGGTTATACTAGTTTGTTATTCAGATTCACCTGTATACTGCATGATTAGTATCTACTTATATAATTTTTCATCATGTCATTGAACGTCCTTGGCAGTCGTTAGGAGTTGTCATACGCTAGTAAGTCTGACACCAGTCTAACCAAGGCGTATCGTATTAGGATGCCCGAGTAACTGGGTTGAGGGGGTCAGATGCGTGTAAAACACTAGTACTTAGCTGCATTTAGCTGTACTGGAAACCGATCCCAACATACCTGGCAAAAGTCTATGTTCTTATTCTTGGTAAGACCGGTTGTCAGTCTTTCTGGCTACTGACTACCCGTAACGATTGCCAAAGATGTTCAAATGATAGCTGTGACACAATTTAACGTGCCTTTTACCTAACAGACAGACAAACTGACAATATGTTAGTAGTGAGCATATTTAAATAAACCACTAAGATGCAGACACATGTGATTGCCACATCCTATACCGACAATCATTATTATAGTTATTTACGAGATATTTAGACATTTCCCGTCAAACATAATAAGTACGTTGATACTAGATATACATTTGAGAGTTTATTATTTTTTGATTACTCGTGTATAAAAGTTTTATATAATCGACTTCTTAATTCGCGCGGTTTTACCCGCATAGGTATAAGAATAACTTGATAAAAGCATCCGTATATAAATTGTACCTATTATAATTAAGAAATAATTATTATATCTTTGTACGTCTGTCACACATTCATTCCAGAACTGCTGAACCTTAAAATGAAAGTTAACAGACATTTAAAGCCTGAGAAAGGATGCAGGCTTCTTTTTGCCCAGGTGAGGGAAGCAGCTCCCTTAGCACAGCTAGGTACTAAAATATGTATAAATCTTATTTACGACGTGGTTTCATTCATGATCCGTAGGCTATTTCACGTTCTAATAAAAAGTACCCTCTCATTATAATTGTTTCACTGAAAGTCAGTTAAAGTTAAAGCTTCATTAAATCTATTGCTAACACTTTTTATCTTGTTGATAAAGAAAGAGTCAGCAATAGATTTAAAGAAGCTTTAACTTTAATGGAGCTTTGTGCAACTGAAGGTGAAAATTATGTACCTAAATTAGATTAGCGCGTTCAAGCCAACAAACAATACTTGCAACTTAAAAATATTAGTAAAAACAAGTAAAAACCAGATTAAAATAAAAAACCGGCCAAGTGCGAGTCGGACTCGTGCACGAAGGGTTCCGTAAATTACAGTTAAATCAACCTATCTCAAAAACTATAAGAGATACTTTGATCAAACCAAAAATCGTTGAAAGAGTTAATTAGCATGCATCACCTCTATTTTTTTTAGAATTTTATACCCCGTAGTTATAAAAATAGAGGGGGGGGGACATACTTTTTACGACTTTGAGAGCTGATATCTCAAAAACCGTTCACTTTAAGAAAAATGTTTTTTAGAAAACTTTATATCATTTTAAAAGACCTTTCCATTGATACCCCACACGGGTATGTACATCGAAAAAAAAAAATTCATCCCTCAGTTACATGTATTGGGGGCCCCACCCCCAATTCTTTTTTTTACTATTTAGTGTCATATTTTTGTAGCGGTTCATACAACACATATTCCCATCAAATTTCATCACTGTAGTACTTATAGTTTCCGAGTAAATCGGCTGTGACAGACGGACAGACGGACAGACGGACAGACGGACAGACGGACATGACGAAACTATAAGGGTTCCGTTTTTGCCATTTTGGCTACGGAACCCTAAAAACGGACTTCGATTACAAATATTGTTCCATATAGATAAAATCCTATATCTCCCACGTAGACGGATATTTAAGTAATTTAACACTTATATGTTAATTTAATCTAATTGAAGATAATTTTATTTTATTCATAATGGTTTGTTAGATCAATTGGCAATACTATGATAATTATTTCTGTTTATTTCTCTCGTTAACATAGTTTTTGAGTTTATGACTGCACATATGGGTAAATCTTTTTACGGTTTTTATGCGGAATTAAAAGATCTGCATCCTTAAAATCTATAGGTATTCTCAGATCTGAGTAGGTATTAAAGTTTATTTCTATGTACCATCTTGGTAAATTATTTAAAAGTTATATTGGCACTGGAATCGAACCCACACACCTTATACTTGAGTAGCTATATTTCTAGTCCTTCAACCATAGGCCATCATTGTAAAGTCAATTACGAAAAATATAAAATATAAATATTACCTATATATAAAAAAAAAAAACAGAAACATGAAGGAAAAAGTGTCACAAGCAATAAGCATAATGTTGCAAACCATACGAGATTTTCAGCGACAGCCGAAATAAATTAAAACACTCTTCATCATTTATCAATGACCATAGTAACAAAAATTATAGTCCGACCAATGCTCCTAGTAAACCCTCTATATTTAGCTAGAATAATCAAACAGTATTGATATACTCTCTGGAGAAATTACTATCAACTCTAGTTTTCCAAGAAAAGGTGGCTGATAGCCTTGGAATGCCAACAGCCTTGGGTTGCAGTATTAACAGGGTATAAATAAGATGACAACCTTTTGCTTAGAAGATTGGTTCAGCTGTTAACCTTTTTCTTAAGGTGTATTTTAAGTATAAATTATGGCTGCAAAGAGTTGCTTTGACCTATCTCTACCAATACTTAGGTTTCGTATGAAAACGTTAGACGACCTAATATAAAAATTAGAGCGTTTAAATAATAGTTGCATTGTGGACCAAGTTCCTAGGGCTGAAACACTAAAGTATGAGTACGGAATGTATGAATGTAACTCTGTCTCGCAAAACTACGGGATGGAATTTGACATCAGAATAACATAGGTTACGTGAAAGCGCGAAAACATGGTCATTTAAATTCACAGAAATCAAATGTTATATACCATATAATGTAAATTATAGTACGTTATACATTTGCCAAAAGTATATTTGATAGCGGTCACTATTCCACGTGCAGGGAGTTGGGAGTGACGGCCAATCACCTACTATTCTTTCTAATGCTAATCTTCTAAACTTGGTAAAAAACAGATGTTTGCTACAAATTGATGAGTTATCTCTCGCAGCAGATGTTCAAATGTTTTTCTTATATTTGTCCATCAGTCTTGGATGTATAAATGTAAGTGTCAAATCCAAGAACAGATATATACGTCTGACGTTTAGAAAAAGCCATTTTCAGTAATGTTAGACATCCGTTTTATAAGGATTAAGCGACATCTATGAAGAATCTGAATTTAAATAGGCAGTGGTTCCGTATATTTGCCATTTTTGTAAATATTGTTAGACTAAATGGCAATTTGAAGGGAGATCGCGGTTAGGGTTTGTGGGTAAGCTACAGCCGTTCGATCGATCATGAGGTTAAGCAACGCTTGGCGCGGTCACGGCGTGGATGGATGTCATGACGAGTTCCTCCGTGTTTCGGAAGGCATGTTATGTTGGTGGGTCACGGCTGTCATTCAAACATATTTAACATTCGATATAAACAGAAGTCAGAAAGTTTGAAAACCGACCTTCGTGCATTGGATACCACATCAGATAACTGGGTTGATGTGGTCAGATAGGCAGTTGCTTCATGTAGAACAAAAACAACTGTGTCCGGTTAGACTGGGAATTTGAGAAAATGACTAGGCAGGATAATATCTAACATACTAACTAATTAATTACGATAACTAAAATTACCTTTTAGATTCCTAATCTATTTTATTTTTATGTCCACAAATCTGCCAAGTCATTTCCTTTTTCATAATATTTCAGCTGAAGCAAATTTTACTTTTAAAAAGCGAGTATTTTCTTGACATTTTCTTTGAGAAACTTAAGTTATCTTCATTCCATAATGTTTTACATAAGCAAGGACACTCGGGTATCGAACTGTAGCAAGTTCACAGCAGTTCAGAACTTTGCACTGCTGTCAACGTATTGCTTATATTCAGGTCAGGAAAAACTGTGTTTATTTTAGAACTGTTTTATGTAGTACTCTTAGTTTCTTTGAAGATGAAAATCAACGTATTTAAGAACTTTGCAAAATACAGTAAAAACGCCTTTCATCATTGCATAAGTTATAGGTATGCAATACTGTTCTATCTAAATAATTCAGTAATTTTATATAAATACATACTAATATTAAAAATTGAAGGGTTGGTTTTTTTGAACACACTTATCTAATAAAGAATTAATAGACCGATTTCAAAAATTGTTTCAGTGTAAGATACCCCATTTTTCATGGAGGCTTATTTTAAAAGTCTTTTTTTCTTTTCCGGTTAAAAATAAACCAAAAAATACTTGAATCCAAAGGATCGCTAAAAGATGTGTTTATTTGAAATTATAATATTGTCGTATGTTAATATAAAACGTACTGCGGTAGATGTGTTGTATTTATCACTAAAATGTTTTGAATTTCAAATACAGGCTTTGCTTTGTCGCGTCTGATATTTTTTTGCTCTTCAATTTTCATATTTCCTGTAAGTTTTGCGATTTTTGAGAATTTTGGTAGCCATGAAACCTTTCATAGAATCATCTGAATAGCCTTTTGCCTCCTTTTGTCTGCTTCCAGTCTAACTTGATGCAACTGAGGGTTTAAAATGTTGCGACTGCCTATATGACCATCTCTATTCAGTTATTTAGGCAACCAAATATCCCTTGATAAAACCCGTTGTCATAAGGTAGAATTCCGTGGGTCGCGGCTTACGCAGCCGCGCGCGGCTTACGACAGTCGTCGGCCGCGCGCGACAATAGTCAACCTATGAAAATGTATGGCGCCGCTGCCGAGGCTCGCGACAGTCGCGCGCGGCCGACGAATTTCGCGCGCGGCATTGTGTTGAAATTAGTAGATTTTGTTCGTCCGTTCCCTCTAGTCGAAGTGCTAATTGATATCCTTGAAGAAGAAGAGGATGACGTATTGATGTGGCTGTATTATGAAAATAGATTACCAATCGACCCTATTTTTAAAAAGTAGAAATGATGAAGGATACTACCCAATACTGATTCAAAAGCATTTGTATTGTAATGAAAACAAAAGGAAGTTTTGCCGACTAAATAAAAAACAGTTCAATTCTGGTTTTACTAAAATTATATAGATGTTACTAAGCGCTAGACCATGTTGAAATGCATACGGCCGCGCGCGGCTTACGAAATTCGTCGGCCGCGCGCGACTGTCGCGGACCTCGGCAACTGTGCCATACATTTTCATAGGTTGACTATTGTCGCGCGCGGCCGACAACTGTCGTAAGCCGCGCGCGGCTGTCGTAGCCGCTATCCACGGAATTCTACCTATACGCACGGAGAACCTCGTCATAACATATTATTATCCACAGATCAACCACACCAATCGTTGCTTAACCCCATGATAGAAATCTATTATTCTCTATTCAGTAACCAGGGAAACTTATGCCCGTACCTGGATAAAATATATCCTATATTAATCGGGAATAGGTACTGTATGTAGCTTTCTAACAGTAAATTTTTGCAAATCAATTCAGCAGTTTCAGAGAATTATAGATAAAAGTATTTAAATTGAAAACCTTCTTCACAACTGACCTTCAATCAACTAATTGTTTTACTTAATACATCAAAGCCTACACAAATTCAAAGAAAAATTACTTAACACGACACAGGGGTCAATTAACCAACAAATTCTCTTATTTTTCTAATTCTCGAACAACATGGCGCCTCTACCAATATTATAAAGCTATCAATAATAATAATCTGCTGTCCACAGATTAATTATATTGGTCATAGACAATTGGCGCGCAGTGGGAGATAATGAAGGCTTGACCAAACATGACGATGGAGTATCTTAGTTATGGAAAAGTTGGTTATTTGGATTATAATATACATACGTATAGGTATTGGGGTATAACTGGTTTTGGTAATTTGGTTATTTTTTAATGGAAGCAACATCCGCTTCTAGAGGAATCTACTTCCCGCATCGGGATAAAAAGTAGCCTAACTCCATCCTTTTGCTTTAAATTACTGATGCTTTCAACACATTTCTTAAAACAACTTTTTAATGCAAGGAAAATTTACATTTGTACACTGTAACTCTTAAAGAGTTTAAAATGTAATGTTATACTTACATTAAAAATATGTGTGTGAAATGTACATTTAGACACCTACATTTAAAAGTAAATGAAACTTCTTTCACATTATCAAATTAAAATACACATTTTACACAGCACCTAAAAGGAAAAAGTGTAACAAACTTAAACTTAAGAACTGCCTATTTTAAAAATATATGTACTTACCAAGTCAAATCGCGATTTGAAACTACCCAACTCTAATATTACTATTTTAATGATTTTCTATAGAAAGGCGAAATAATCTAAGTATCAGATACAACAAAGCGAGTAATTTTAGCTGGTTACTCATCAATATAAGGGGTGTTTCTTAGAAGGACTGTAATTATACTGAATAAGTGACGGATAACAGTGGTTGACTTAGTAACAACAGCCTGTATATAGGAACACGAAGATGTGATGGTGCTAGATGTGGCTCGATAGTCATAGTTACTTGCAAGTACGCTCGCTTTTTCGGTCTACGGTGCTTCTTATAGAGAGAAGATTTGAAAAACATAGTACAGGATTACTTTTATCCCAATTCGGATTTTGCAGACTTAAAAAAATAACGAAATTATCAGTTTCAATCGAGAAGAAAATAAGTTATTAATATAAAAAAAGAAAACAGCTGTTCCTTGCGACTCCACCCTCGTTCTGGGGGAACTACACATAGATAGAAAGTAGCCTATGTCCTTTTCAGGCTTTGGTTAGAAAGACATTAGATTAACTGTAAAACTTTCTGCTAATAAGTTCAGTAGTTTTTTTCGCATTAAAGTTCAAAAGACTAATTTTCGAACTGTCAAATTATGAACCCGTAATTCTCCATTCTCGAAAAGTGCGTTCCTATTTTTGTTACATATATAGTACTTAAACCCAAATATAACTATACCATTCCATTGTGTCTACATCTTGAATGTAATTACAATTATCTTTATTTATAGAGAGCTGTGGAGAAATGACTGGTTATTTCGGAAAGTAATTATATCCTTTATTTTTATAGGCTTTGTTTCATTATAGTATATAAATATATACCAAACGCTGATAGGCACTCATACAGAGATGGTATATGAGCATTAACATACTTACATATATAGCATTACTACCTACCTAATATTATAAAGCTGAAAGAGTTTGTTTGTTCGAGCTTTATATTCTTAGAAACTGCTGCTCCCATTTCTGTTTATAATATTATAGGATCTGCATCTCATGGAACGTGGTTAAAATGACTGGAGGAAAGCTAGTAATATTTTAATATTAAAAGTAATATGTAAATTACTAAAATCATATTTTTTTTTTGTTTTTTTCCTTACATTAGTTTTAACAGTGTAGGTTATCATAATTTTCACCAGAAGTCCAACCTTATTATGCGACAAGCAGATTTACCCATCAAAGCATTATGTCGGATTCTCAGAAGTCCTGATGGCTTCTAACGCCTATTTGTAACAACGACTGTTACCACGGGCATTGATCACAGGACTTTGTAGGTATAGTTCACGTCATGTAACTTTGCACTTTTGATACTTCTGAAATTAGCTATTGGACTCCTAAAGGCGAGTCTACGCTAGACGAACCGAGCACGAGCGCAAGCGCAAGCGGAGCCGTTCTCGGCTTGTCGTTCGCGGCGTCAAGTGTGGACGTACAACGAACCTGCAACGATCACTGTTAGCAAATCCCTTTGTGTTCGTCAAAAACCGACAACAGGCGGAACGCAGCCGAGCACGAACGAAATGCTCTTGCGCGCTCGTTAGAGGCTTGTAAGTTGGTCCACACTAGACGAATTGTGTTCGGCTCGTGCTCCGCTCGTGCTCGGCTCTCCTAGCGTAGACGCAGCTATTCCGCATTTATTACGCATTTATTCCTACAGATATTGTCGGAAAGATTTGCTTGTCCGAAGTTACTATTGTTAAGTGACGATTGACATCACAATAGTCAAAAAATATGAACAAAGTCTGCTGATTGCAAAGTTATATGGCGCCAACTGTTAAATAATATTTTTCAACAACATATTTCCTTAAATTCATCATCAGCCCATAACAAAAGCCAAACTCACTAAATTTCTCAGTAAATAGTAAAAAAAAAAACTTTTCCTAGAACAAAAATCATAAATCAAATGACAGTTTTAAAAGTTAACACAAAAAACTACGGTAGAATAGTAATAATCTTGGCATTATGACAGCTACTGTTAAAATTGCGTCATATTAATTAATCAATGAGGAATTCTTTTACAAATGACTCATTCACCACTTCCCCGTAATACTGAAAAGGCGTAAAAAAAAACTGCGAACGCATTTTTTACTACTCACGACGAATCTTAGGCCAAATCACGCACGATGTCTTTTACAACCTTTTACCAATATAATTTGACACTTACCCGTGGTGCTAGTCGCTAAGAAACTGCCATAGTGACGTTAAACTCCATACATTCATACTTAGTTCTATATTTGACCACGTGTCAAGTTATAGTGGTTATGCTACAAGTCTTAAGGTTCAAATTCACTCAGCACATTATTTCTAAAACCGCTGATCTTTTGACTCGTGTCAGCTATCACGTAGTGAAAAAATTTGATTACTATCAGCCGAATGAATGGCATTCCTTGTGCTACCGCGCAATAAAAAATACCTGTTAATACTAGTCTGTGATATCAGGAAATAATCGAGCGTTTACGAAGAAACTTGTGTTATCTCAATCTAGGAATTTGTCACTACATAAATCACACACTTTTTTTAACTAAGCAGGTGTTACTTTGATTTGCGAAAAGAGATTATATGACTAATCTAATTTTTAATCATGGACAAAAAATCCACCCAATTTTATGACACCTGTCAAAATGACACTTCGTTTTTTTTTCAAACGGCGGCAAAACTTAACGGCCAGCTATTACATCATAAAAGTGTTCGAAAGCCCACAAAAAGTTCCAAAAGGAGGTTTTAGTTGTTGACAAAAAAAGTAAAAGATAAACTTTTAAGTAGTCGGCCTACGTGACTGGAAGTGCGTATCTTAACGCTAGGATGTAGGGGACTGACCTAGTAGCGATGGTTTAATGTGAACCACTTTTGTTTGTCAATGAAAGGGTTTAAAAAGAGCAAAAAAGGCTAAGACCAGAATGATGTAACCTTCTTTCTTTAATGCTGCAAGAGTAGGCATAGTGTTTTTTTTTTAATGTTTTTTATAAGTTATCGCATTGAGAAAAAAACATGTAGGTACCTAATATTCGCATAAAAATTGAATTCTTAATTCTATAGTTAGGTAAGTGCGTCATCTATCTATACATATTACGTCATTTGGAATGTCCTAATTAATCCAGTTTTTTAGATAAAAATACATATTTTGCGGTAAATGCATTTAATGCCTAATGACGTATTAGAATAACTAGGAAAACCACATAAACTAAAAATATTATAGATAAGGTATAATGATAATTTTTAAGGAAATTTTAAGGTTACGTAATAAATTATACTTAGTTACTGTTTTGCATACATATCTATAGAAAGATAAACGGGAAAAATGAGGAAAAATTAAATAAAATAAAACGTTACGTAGGTACTAATAATGGTTTCGAAAAAAGAAATCAAATATATTTTTTACTTTTTTGTACAAAAAAAGGTTTTTAGTCACAATTAACTATTAATTGTACCTTTGAATGTGCTTATAACAATGTATTTTGTGGAAATGTCAGGAAAATATGTCTAGCGAAATTAACGCTAAATATTTTTCCTAACATTCTATAGAAGATAATATACTTATCTAGCTTATCCATGTGCAAGAAGTAATACCCTTAGTAATAATTATTTAAAAAATAAGATATACTTTCTATTAGCACGAATTTTTATTTCTAGGGTGTAAGTAGTATTTTTACAGTAAAAATTAAAACTATTAATATATTTACAAACTTAAAATTATTACCTACAGCTAAAAATCTACAAACTAGAATAAAAGTAAGAAAAAATACAACAAGAAGAAAACTTGAAAATTATGAACTAAAAAAGATTTTAAAAAATACACACAGCTTAAAAAAATCTTCATCAACTAGAACCCGACTATTTCATAATAACAATGACTTAATAGCTAAAATAATGGACGAACATTTTAAAGAAGTTACTCTAAAACTTCACGAAAACTTAGCATAAAGACTATGTTAAGTATTTCCATGGAGAACAAAATGACTAGCGGAGATGTCATAACGCAAAATCTCCTAAGAAAGTAGCGCGACAACATGCGGGTGTTCGGGGGACGAGGAACGTTACTGTCGCCGGCTTTATACGCCTTTTTTTGGCCCGATCTTTTTTTGTAATATCAAAATCGTTGACAGATGCCCCAAAGAATGAGAACTCTTAGTTAAGTCACTCCTAACTGATCGTTTAAGTTATATTTTTGACCTAGATCAGGTCCCCAAGATATAGGCAGCGCCTACTTTGGGGGACCACAGAATTAATAAAAATGTCTCCCGTAGAGTACAGTAGTTACAGTGTACTTACTACTTTATAATTCATTTAGCCTTAAGTAAAATCTGTAAATGAAACTGTGGATTAATAGAGTTTTTATTATTATTTAAATTTTTGACCTAGATGAAGGCGCCTGACCTACCTCCATTATGGCAACTCCACTCCATTTTTTCATACTCTGTGAGTTACTCTGGCTGTCTGCCAAATTTACAGTCTATGGGACCACGAGCCTCGCACTTACTATAATGAAAAACTTGGAAGAAAAATAATGTTTTTTCTTCCTTACAAGAGAAAATGCAGCTTCTTCCGAATTCCTATTGAAACATTGTTTTTGGAAACACTTCAAAAGCTGTAAATTTGTTTGTAGCTTTCCTCAATATTGTGTTCAAATGGTTTTTCGGTGTAGCTAGTGGAAAGTAACTTCTTTTGAATGAAAACTTTATGATAATTCAATCTGAAGTTGGCTACTGGTAACTAATAGTCAAAGTGGATAAACAATATGCATGCTTTAAATGTCTGATTTCAGAGCGGCAAAGTTATTCGACGAAAGTACAACTCTCGGCTAACACTTTTAACAGACTTCCCAAAAACGGAGGAGTTTTTCAATCCCAATGTTTGTTTGTTATCATATTGACCATTAAACAGTCATATAAGTAGATTTTAGAAATTGAAAATAGTATTTTAGAAATGTTGGCACGCAATTTGTCACTGTTTGCTAGAGCTAGTAAAACAGAAGAAACATTAGTCTGCATCACACACACACACCGGTAGAATTTTTCCTTCATCTAGCCAAAAGTCGAAAACAAAGTCACAGTTACTAACTAGTATACGAAAAACCATCGTTATCATAAAAGCAGTAACTTCCTGGAACGTAACGAACGTCAAAGAACCGATAGTTAAATTATCCCTTATGTTATAGGATACTCGGAATATCCTTTGGGCTAAAAGCCTCGGCGGCCATGACACTTATCATATTGTACGTCAAAATTGTGTGACGTCATAAACTCATACTTGTATGAATAGGTACATAAATGTACGTAAATATTGTTAAGTTTTCCTCACAGGGATTGATAAGAAGTATGAGTACTTATCTAAAATATAATTTGGCTTAATTTTAGCCAATTTAAACTATTTGAATTAGGCTCCATTTTATTTACCCAATTTATATTTGAACTAATTACAGCAAAATTATACCCCATTCTCGTTGAAACTATTTCGCGAATAAAAATTTGAAGTAGCTTTTTATATTACTGCCACGAACTTTCGTATACAGGATTCGTTCGTTAGCAGGATTTCATTTTAGCATAAATTCAAAGCATCTAGAAGATAATGAAAATAATATAGCGCCTAGTGCTGAGCCGACTTAATTAGCATGGGTATAAGATTATATTACCCGAATTCCCAAAAATAAGAGGTTCTCAATTCGGATATGATTTGTGTATTGTTTAAAGCTTCCTATTAATACTACATTTACTGGTGTACTTTGTTTTACAGTAGTAAGGAAAGTGGATGGGATTAATTTCTCATAAATATAACATAATCTTAGACATCATTAACTGTGTTTCAGATGGCACGTTAAACTGTAGGTCCCGGCTGTCATTGAACATCCTTGGCAGTCGTTACGGGTAGTCAGAAGCCAGTAACAGCCAGTTTCTTCATCAAAAGTATAAACCAAAGTAAAAGTCAAAGTAATGTCTAAAGTAAAAGTTACGGTCAAATTCGTTTTTTCTATTAGTTTTGCTGTCACTTTAGCCTTGAAAAAACGAATTTTACTAACGGTTAGACTGGAAGCCGACCCAAACATAGTTGGGAAAAAGGCTCGGAGGATGATGAGGATAAAATATAACAACTAATGAAGAATGAAGATTAACAGGTATGAGGAATAGAATATGAGATATAACGTTTGATAAAGTATATAATGTTACATGACATAATATAGATTCTAGTTAAGATTAACTGTAATGTAAAATATATCAGTCATCATTGTTAACCAGAAGTGTATGCTTTTGTTACAGAATTACAGGTTATAATGAAAAAAGATTACACTATATAGGTCCAATTTCAGTGATGACATTAATACATAGTCATCAATGGCCTTCAACATCTGTGAAAGATGATTAAAATAGAAGCTGTCTCAAGTTAATTGGTTTTAACACTTGTGCCAATGGCTAACAAGATATACCTACCTAATATGATTTTACAAGTAGGTACTTTTAACAATAAACTACTTAAATTTTGCGATAAAGGTGTAAATATCATCCTCCGAGCCTTTTTTCCAACCATTTTTTTGGTCGGCTTCCAGTCTGACCGGATGTAGCTGAGTGCCATTGTTTTATAAGGTGTAAATAATTTAATTTAATAATATTTTTTATTTTTCTTTTAATGTTATAAATAATTTAAAACAATACTTTCTTAAGTAAGTTAAGTAATTTTTTTTATTTTTTTTATTTTCTTTTATACTTCTAAATAAAATTCACAACCCCATTTAAATCAAAAACCCCACCAAAATGAACCCAAACTTTACAAGAACCAACCAACACAAAACGAGTCGTTTATCAATCCAATCGTATTAACTGGGGGCTCGGCCGGTGTCGCGTGCGCAACGCGTACTACGTCATACGTAGCACATTGCACAACTATGGCGGATGACTACTGACATTGTTATCTCTGGCCATGGAGAACACAATTAGTAGCAGAGATATCACAACCTCATCTTATAAAAAAATAGCGTCGCCAAAATGCAATTTAAGAGGTATTTACTTTCTTTTTTTATATTCAAACTCCTGCAATTTGACGGTCATATTGTTACATCATTTATTTTACGGCAAATCATATAATCCTTTCTATTGTACCATATGGAGAACAAAATTACTAAAAAAGATGTCATAACGCATTGGCTGCGGGATTGTTCGAAAGAGTTACCGCGACCCTGGTACATAAAGGGCTTAAGAAGGAACATGATGGGTTTTAGTCAGTAAGAGTCTTACACTCCTCATGCTGCTAACCCACAGTTGGAGGGGTCATTTTATGATTTTTCATTTGTTATAAAAATATGTAATAACGCGAAATCTCTTAAGACAGTAGCGCGACAATATGTGGGTGTTCGGAGGGACAAGGAACTTTACTAGCCATAAAATCACCAATCAATCAAGGCCAATATTTGACAGATTGATTTTGATTTGACAAACATACGCGTCGTTAGTTCTAGTAACTGATCACGCCTTTACGTTACTTGACCTACAAGAAGGCGCCTGACCTACCTGCCTTATGGCATCTCCGCTATTTTTCCTTCCTCCATGGTAGTTACATTGTTATCTCGATTCTGACAGATAAAAGTGTCGTAAGCGCCGAACTTCCGATGGCGAAGTTCAAATATCAAAATGGTTGTGTATGTAGACTTTTTTTTTTGTAAATAAGGATAATGTTAAAAAAAGTCGTGGTGGCCTAGTGCGTAAAGAACCAACCTCTCAATTGTGAGTGTGGGTTCGGTTCTAGGTCGGTCAATATGTATATAGGTTCTTTTAAGTATATCTTGGACACCAATGACCGTGTTTCGGAGGCCACGCTAAACTGTAGGTGCCCGCTGTCATTTGAATATCTTTGGCAGTCGTTACGGGTAGTCAGAAGCCAGTAAGTCTGACAACCAGTCTTAACTAGGGTCTTGGGTCGAGGAAATCAGATAGACAGTCGCTCCTTGTGGCACACTGGTACTCAGCTGCATCCGGTTAGACTGGAACCCGACCCCAACATAGTTGGGAAAAGAATAGGCAGATGCTGAAGTATAAAGAAACTTGAAATTGCATGTAAAATTGCATCAGAATTTGAGAAAAATAAAACCACTTTGGATGGAGTCTATTTTATGCGTTTTTCCTCTTGCATCACATGTAAAAGTAGGTAATATTTTACCGTATGTACCTGCCTATGTATATGTTTTTAGGTTATTTAATCTGTGAGGGAAAAACTAAAGTTAATTAGTGACCTTCAGTTGACACTAATAATAAAACAATAATTAAAGTTACCATCTAAAAAAAACCGCGAAAATAGGCCTTGTTTTATAGAACATACAGAATATTTCACTACCTATATCCCCTACCTTTATACATTTTACGACCCCAAGTAATTGATAAGCCCGACTATATATATAAGTAGCTGAAAATGGCATGACCTAATCTCAAGATAGAAACAGATTTATACTTTACTCCTACTATTTCTAAAACATCCAAAAATACCCAATTCTAAAACACTTTTTAAATTCTATTAAACACACATCCTTTGGTACAAAAATCCGAATTGAGAACCTCCTTCTTGGGTACGCATTAAAAAAAACTGTCCCATTGTCTAAAGTCCAAATACCATTCATAGTTAAGTCTCAATGAGGTAAAATACCTCTAGCCATATAGATTATGTTCCCAGATATCCCACAGACATATGGGAATTCCCAGCGATCAGGACATTGCAAGACTTCTTAGTAGACAGACGTAATTAAATCAATTGCATAAGATTTTAATCTCAATTTTCAGAACGAGGCACGTCACTAAGGGAAAAATTGTAGCAAACTGGAAAAATGTGGGTTTGTGTAACTGGGTAGATGTTGTTCAATTAATATTTGAAATTGTATGTAGTTTTATCATTGAATTTGGTTATAAAAGAAAATGTTATAGTAATTAATTAGCAACTGTTTGTGAAATAGCGGTCGACTATTCCGTTTATATTACTATTTAGCCGATATAAGCGAAACGTATCTAAAATAATGAAGAAAATATAGTTGAAGTAGTAATCACATTTACAAATAATTATAATAAAAACTATCCTAGTAAAAAACGTAAAACGAAACCAAAAATAAAAATAAGTATCAAAAAATTCGTCTCCATCGTATGTAAATATTTACAGAAATAACATAAGTATTAGTCATTCATAACTATCGTAAATCTACAGATGCTTATCTCAGATAAAATCTAACAAATATTTTTAAAATTATCAAAAAAATATTAATAAAGTATGTTAAATAAACAAAACTCTAAATAAACCAAATTATGTAAATTAAAGATCCCGACGATCTGAAAACCTCCTCCTTTTTTAACTCTATTAAAAACTAAAACACACAAAGAAAAAAACCAATTTAAAAAATGGTAAATTAATTTCTATAAAATTACCAGCCCATTAAAACTTAGTCTAACAGAAAAAAATCTCCCGCGCTTTACGATTTCGTGGCCACAATGTATCGTGGCCGAGCCATATATAAGGGGGGTAGCTTAAGGAGTTGTCCATACTCCTGTGAGCACTCCCAAAGAGTAAACAGCTCAACACATTTTGTATTTTTATATTCTATCGTGTGTTTTGTGCGATCGAGATTAAATAAGGTTAGTACTTTTTTTTCTAAAAAAAATTATAAAAAAGAAGTCATTAATTCATCATTTTTTTTTCTAACTCATTAATCTTGGACTAATTATCTAATCTTTATATTATCATTTTCTATCGTGTGTTTTGTGCGATCGAGAATAAATAAGTTTATTCGTATTTTTTTTTCCATATGTGTTTTTTTTTATTGTTTTTTATAAAAAAATATAATTCATCACTTTTTTTCAAAATGTTAATCTTGCACTATTTTAAATATATCTAAAGTTTTACACACTTTTCTTTACGTTTTTTTTTTCCAAGGAAACTAGTTTATAATTAATATTTCCTCAATAAAATCGTTTGTGACAATGTGGCCAGTTTCAAGTGCCTGGCGCTTACTACTGCCTATTTCTCGTGCCGGCTAAATTATGACTAACTGACTAACTCTTTATACCTGTGCGATAACCGATTACTAACACATACTTGTATATTAGTCATTGAGTAAAGAAACTTTAACAAATCGTTCCATTTGGTTGTTGATAATAGAATTAAGTGATATTTCCAAGGATAAAATGAAATTTTAATGCTTCTTGATAAAATATGCAATTTATTTTTGGTGTTTTTTGATAATAATTATACTTATACATAGATAATCTTTTAACTTCATTATCTTTTTCGTCATCTAAACCATTTGATTATATTTTTTGGTTTATCTCTAAATTTCATAAAATATACCCCTATGTTAATATTTTTTTTTATCTCAAATCGTGTCTTTTTTATATTAATCCGGAACAAACCTACATTATAATCTAAATTCTTATCTTTAAAATATTGAAGTCATGATTGATAAGAAATCGAATATTTCTGCATCCTATAAAGGTATTTATAATATTTTATCTAACATAAGGAAATCCGGCTAGTCATTTGAAAACTATGTAACTTTTCAGCAGTGAAATAATTTTCCGAGAATTAAAAAAAACCTTTGAGACCTATAAATACATATAAACGACTTATAAAAAAACTTAAAATACATATGAAAGAAAGCTTTTTTATAAAAACTCTTTAGCTAATTTTAATATTATATTTTTGTAAAGTATAAGTAATAAAAAGGATCTACATATTTAAAAGGAAAAAAAAAACTATTGTGAAAACCGGCGTCCCCAAATGCTATTCAGTAGCAGTTGTTGTTACAATACCACGTCAGAGGCCGTCAGGCGGATTTGAGAAAACTCTGACACTAGGGCTTGTTAGGTGATTAAACCTGCAGCTCACTCGATAAGAAGAAGTTTGTGGAAATACGTACAAAACCAAGGTTATTTACTAGTCTAAGATAAAAAAGGAATGAATGAAAATTTCGAAACCATTTATCAGTTTTCCGTAACTGACTCACGTTTTCAAGGAAAGTGTGATTTCTGTAAAAATAGATTTTGTCTCAATCCGTTTTGAGAATCATGACTTTTAAATCATTTTTATTTATATACTTCGTCTAGACTGTAGCTTTGTAATAGGTATTAATACTTATTCTTTGGTTTTATAACATACCTAATTGATATCATATCAATACGGTGCAGTCGGAAAAGATACTTTTCCAAGTGCCTAAATCAGTTGACTGCAATCTCTAATAACCTAGATATTCTTAAGTCTAGATTTTTTCATTATAATTCCTTCACTGCTTTTTTTATTCACGATTATTAAAGGACAGTCCTACTAATATATGTTAAATAGCTTCCGCCCGCGGCTTCGCTCGCGTCGATTTCGGTTATATCGCGTTTCCAAGAGAACTCTTCAAAAGTCCAGGATAAAAACTATCCTATGTTCTTTCTCAAGGTCAACTCTATCTATCAGTTCAGTGGTTTAGACGTGAAAGCGTAACAGACAGACAGACAGACTGACAGAGTTACTTTCGCATTTAGAATATTAGTAGGGATTACATAGGCTTCACTTCATAGGTTAAACTTCGGTTGAAAGCTTTTTAAACTCCATATCATCGTGAAAATTATCGGACGATAGCCGGAAGTTGTAGTAAATAAGTATGAAAACTACATATGCATGAGTCTACTAATCTACTAGACATGTCTTATCAAAATATAGCAGTAACAAGTTTAGACATGTGTTGGGGTTTAAAAAGATAAAATCATTTCAAATACGTGTAACGTAACGATATTATATGATATTATTGCTAAGTAATATAGCCATGCAAACTTTCGTAAATATGTAGCTTAATTTGTTGCTACGGCTACATGGTTTATCGAAAACGAATTCAAGGATTCTCATGAATTTTTCAGATTTGGTGAAAAACTATAAGTGAAAGAAAAGTGATCGATTGTAAAAGGTAATATAACGTAAAAGGAATTTATTTTACGATGAAACTACTTGAAGTATCTAACTCCCGCAAAATTACGGTAAAACCACTAGTCGAAGCTGAGAACCTCCACCGGTTCTCAATTCGTTTGTTTTTCTTCACTTCTGTTGACCCCTACTGAATGGTGTCGTAATATGACATACGTCATCACATAGCCAAGGTTATGAGTCATCACTCTTGTATCAGTCATCATCATTCCATGATGACGTAGATATTATCAATTGTTATCAATTTAGATGTTATTCGGCCACTCAACGTGTCAATACTCCAACTATAGAGTGTGATTTAGACTTAGCTTTGAGCAATAAAATAAAACTAATGCGCCCACGAAATGAGTACCCCAAATAGCTTCAGACTGTAATTATCTCACTCGGTCTATCATGTCACGTATACTCGCTTCACATCTTTACTTAATATTATAAATGCAAAAGAAACGCACTCTGCTTATCGTAGTAGAGATAACCATAGCCTGAAAAAGGACATAACTGATCGCGGGATAAAGTTATAAACTGGAAAGGAACTGGGATACAGTTAGTTGGTTAATATAATTCTATAAAGGTTAATCGGAAGGTAACTATGGTACTCTATCTAAAACTTCTTATAAAAGCGTAATAGACATTGTCCAAAAATATTTATCGATAGTAATCTCAAAATGTAAGTAATTAATCACTGTCAGAATTTTATCGATATATAAAATGCGCAAATAAATATCGATTAAAGATAATAAGTACTATCTCTTTTCGTGTCTTAAGTATTTAATGATATCTTTGGTATTTCTTACTCATGTCTCCGTGGGAACTACCTTTTATGCAGTAGGTATAGAGTCTTAGCGTTTTTATCAATTGAAGACATTGAGGAAAAAAGGTTATCGATTGACGTGGAAAGTATTTTATAGTTTCAGATAATACATTAATAAAATGAGTTGTAATCTACATTTTTTTATTTTGATATTAGGTCGAACACTTATGTACCTATTGTAATATGTACGAGTATCTAAACTATTTCAAGAAATTACTTTTAAAAATTTGGTTTTTGTGAAAGTTAACTTAGGTATGTTCAGTACCTATTTCTGTTATCATTAACACAAATTTTCAATTTTTTTTTTTATCTTCTTTGAATTACGACTGATGAAAATTGACACCACTATTTCGGCTTTTCAGCTTTAGTTGATTAACTTGTGGAGAAAAATTAAAATTAAAACCTTTAATCTATAAACACGCGTAAAGTCCTTGAAACATTAAACTGCTTCTGCTATTCTGCTTCCAATTATTTTTATTAAATTGATCGATTGATTTTATCTCACATTTACTAAGTAATAATTTGGTTACCAAATGAGCGTAAATAGTTCTTATTAAGAATTAAATTAGTTTATCTCCGCGAGAAATCATAGAATCTCTATACCCATGAATAACGATTCACACATGTTTCTTATAAGGAAATCTAATACAAACCATTTATATGTAGAATGCATCTAACTGTATTTTACTGCACTATTAAACAAACACAGAAGTATTTTGTTAGTTGTGCAAACATTATTTTTAATAAAAAAAATGTGTTACGGAAAAGTTTTACATGTAATTATAATTCATTATAAGTTTAGTCTTGCAATAAAAAAATATTTAAATGTCATATTTATTAAAGAAAGATAAGATATTGTAAACATAAGTTAACATTTTCATTTTTCGTTTTTCAGGCTGCAACCAAATACTCAACTAGCGACATCTATTATCGAATAGCAACAATGATGACTTCACTTTCGCTACTCGCCGCTGTCTTAGTGTCGCTGCTGTGCACTTTCACAAATGCACATGTTGCCGACAGCAGAAAAGCATTGGATAACAACATTCAACCTAACGGTAAGTAATTAATATACCTTCAATAATACTTTAAAGAAAAATGCCTTAACTTTACCGTCTATATTAAGATTGTAGGAATCATTGTTCAACTTGCGATTATGTATCTGAGCGAGTAACAGTGACCCTTGATTGAAAAGACCAATTGAGAGGATTTCAGAAATTTCAAAACCTCTGAAGTTAGCTAAAGACGAACTAATAAGACTGCTTTGTTATGACGAAGCGAAGAATAGGCCAATATATCTATCTGTATTAATATACCTAGCTAAATAGTTTGCTTGAACGCGCTATTACTAGAAGACTTTAAGTTACCCACTGTTTATCTAGTGCGCAAAATAGTTCCCACACAGCTCAAAATCCAATCAATTTCCGTAACAAAATCTTCACACAAGCTCTAAATAGGGTAATGACAATAAATGATATATGATACAAAAAAAAACGGGTCAAAATATTCAAATTGTATCGTAAAGGCGCCTACATGAAATCATCGCTATTTTCAGGAATATTACGAAAATATTTATTCTGAACGTTTTGAATTTCATGATTTCCCTGTCGCCATGTTGGGGGGTACGATCTTTTGGAATCGGTTAGCTGTTACTGTTTCAAACGTGTTAGATAAGTAACGGTAATATTTGACTAGATATTGTGAAAATCTACCTAGTTATCATTTAATTAGTTAGGCTTTTGAAAAAGTTATTAAATTCAGATAAACGTGGGCTAAAACGTGACATAAATTGGTCAAAGCATCAATTTGAGAACACGCATATTTTTTTGCTGAAATAAGTAATGTTTCAAAAAGCATATCATATGCATTGCTAAGATTATTAACTGACTTCCCAAAAAAAGGGAGGTTCTTATCATTTATGAATTTAATAAGATACTTTAGGCTTACTTACATTTCCTATATCTAATAAACGGATAACATTAAACTGCGCAAAACAAAAAAAAGAATAGGTAGGTACAGTTACATTTTATATTCCTTTTATGATTCCTCGCCAACCCACATAGAACCTCAAGATTTTAAATTTCAAAACTCATATCGAAATTCATTCTTCAAAACCCGACTGACATTTAAGTATATCAAAATTCCTAAACTCACCGAAATGAGAATATCGGAATATCTGAACAAAAAAAAAGGTTTGAAAAAAAAAACTGTTTTATTCAAAAGTGGGCAAGGCTTGTATGAATACGTTAGTGCTATGAAAATGATCGATTTGACTTTATAATGTTTGAGCTGTAGACTGAAAGAGTTTGCAAGTCAATCGAGTGATCGGTTGGTCGTGCTGTAGGTCTCATTTATACATCTGGACATATTTCTTTATGAAATTTGAATTTGAAATACTTGTCTGCCCCCAAATGGCAATGATTAGATTTTTTTTGTTAGCGTTTTGCCTTTGTCAGATTTGGTCAGGGTTAGTTTAGGTTCGCCTATCTAAAAAGGTGTGCCTTAAACCTTATCATGAGTGAGAGTGTAATGTTATGACTCTGAATTACAACGTAGGAACTTACTTAATTAACTATCCTATAACTACATCCTTTAACCTGTACATCTTTTGCTCTGCTCCATGTCACCTATGTTGGGATCGACTTTCACTCTAACTAAGCGGATACAATTGGGGACTAGTGTTTAGCATGGATTCCCCTTATCTAACTTTCAGCTAATGTCTACATCCATTCAGTGGGAGTTATTGCCAGCACCGGGATAAAATATAGCCCATGTTACTTGCAGATAATATAGTTTTCTAATTTTGAAACAATATTTACAACCGGTCCAGCAGTTTTTGAATTATTCATTACCACCAAACAAACAAAGTTTTCTTCTTTATAATATTAGTATAGAGACCTACCCATTACCCAATGATTTGACTGATTGTTAGACTTCCTACCCCTTCCTCAACTACTCAAAACATTCTTCGGCCATAACCACTTAATCAAGCCCTAAAACTTACCTGACTTCATCATTCTCATTCCAGCAGTCACACCCCGAAGACGCCACCTTCGAGACATGGTCCGCATCAGGAACGCGCCCCCGGAGACGGTGCAGTTCGAGCCAGGAACCCGACTGGTGTTGGAATGTGAGGTGCTCGGGAAACCAGCTCCCACCGTCCAGTGGCTGAAAAACGGGGAACCTGTTGTGGATGTGAGTTGATAGAATTTCATTTTATACTACTATGCCGTTTTGGTACAGACTGGCTGTTTCAGTGGAAACAAGTTTGCGTAGCTGGATAATATGTAGCCTTCTTTGAGTTTGTTCGCTAACGAAATATTTTTTCAAATATAACCAAGTAGTTTCAGAAAATAGCGTGTTTAAAGAAACTTTGCAGCTTCATAACATGCTTAGGTAAAATACATTCAAATCATTTAAGTACCTGCCTTTTAAGAATAAGAATAACAGAATGTATGAAACGCCTTGAAAATTATTACTATCCTGTACTAGACATAGTTATTTTGTCATGAAGTAAGAAGTAGATAGATTGATTTTGAATAGCCTTCAATTCAAAGAGACACAGACTGAGATCAGAGAATTAGTAACAAGGCCGATGTCCTGAAAAATATAGAAAAACGTAGTCTAGTCAAATACAACCTTTCTTCTTTCAATAACCTAACCTAACATCAGTATTCTCTAAGATAATTGAAAAAATTATTTATGAACCTATTTACACATTTTTAAGTAAAAATAATATCTTATGCGAAGAGCAAAAAGGCTTTCGAAAAAATAGAAATATTAACATGGCGGTATTTGATCTCTTAAAAGTCATCATGGAAAATGTAGACAAGAAAAATCCTGTGTGCGCAATTTTCACAGACATGTCAAAAGCTTTCGATCGTGTAGAACATCATACCCTGTTAAACAAACTGGAAAACTATGGCATAAGAGGCAACGTACTAAACCTAATAAAATCTTATCTCACTGATCGAAAACAGTATACAGAAATTTCTAGGGTATGTACCAAAACTAAACATGAATACAAATATTTATCTTCGAGTAGAATAACTAAATTTGGGGTTCCGCAAGGCAGTGTACTCGGACCTTTATTATTCCTGCTCTATATTAATGACCTACCGCGGCAAATTCATCACCCGATGACATTATTCGCGGATGACAGCACAGTTATAATTGAATGCTTAAATAAAACGGAATACAAAAAAGACATTAACAACACACTTAAAACTATAATAAACTGGCTTAATAAAAATAATCTAGAGATAAACCTAACTAAGACACAAATCATGCATTTCTACCAGAGGCTAGAGCCAGATAATATAACTGTAAAATACCATGAACAATGTGTAGATACAACTACAATAACAAAATTCCTAGGAGTTCACATAGACAATAAACTGACATGGAAATATCATGCAGAAAACGTATGCAATAAATTAAGTAAATCTGCATATATGCTCTACAGCCTTTCAAAAAAAGTTAATATTAACACATTGGTGACAGCATACCACGGCTTAGTTGCTTCCTCACTTAGATATGGTGTTATATTTTGGGGAAACTGTAGTGAGAAGGAAAGAATATTTAGAGCCCAAAAACGCTGTCTTCGATCAATGACAGGACTTAAATCTACAGAAAGTTGTCAACCTGTTTTTAAATCACTTAAGATACTTACATTACCATCGTTATATCTACTAGAAGTTGCCCTATTTGTAAAGACAAACCAACGCTTGTTCCCATCACTAGTTGATAAAAGACAACGTTCAGGACCCATTAGGTCTCAATATAAAAAACAACTGTACACAGGTGGTTACCAAACGTCTTTACTTAAAAATAATATTTTAACCATGGGTCCTCTTGTATATAATAAACTACCTTTGTATTTAAAAGATTTACCTACCTCAGTATTTAAAAAAAAGTTGACAAAACTACTCCTGGATAAGTGTTACTACTCAATTAAAGATTTTTTTAGTGACAAAGATTTATTGTAATAATATATTATAATGTTCAAATTTTGCAATACTTATATTTTTTTTTTTTTTTTTTTTTTGTCTATAGTAATAGAATTCTTAATATGTATAATCTTGTTGACATTCGTATAGGATTTAATTTGTTTGATTTGTTGAAATATGTACCTATAGTCTAATTTTTGTTTTAATTATTTATGTTTTTTGTATTGTTTGAGCAATTTTGTATGTTTAGAATTGTAAACAAATTGTACAATGTAAACAAATTTGCACGCCGTAAGGCAAAATGTATCGGGACTGTTGTAAAATATTATTTCCAGCTAATTTGTATACCTACATTTGGCAAATAAATGATTCTTATTCTTATTCTTATTCTTATTCTTATTCTGAAGTCGACCATTTAATGGCTGCCGATAGGCAAGTTCATACACAATATTGACCTTTTTTCTACAACAATGTGTATCATTTTTCAGTACGAAGTGGAAAGCAATGACATACTGCCCGCCGACCCATCCAGCTTCGCTCAAATGGTGAGCAAGCTAGTCGTGACGTCAACGTCCAACGGTGACATATACACCTGTGTGGCAACCTCAGCGCTCAACCAGAAAACTGCTTCAACTACCGTTTTCACTGTCGAAGGTAAATATTTAAAAATAATTCGTAAGAAATAAAGCATTATTAACATGACGGTTCAATGTTTATTAAATAAATGCTGTTCCAAAATTTGAATTCAGCGCCATCTATTAGAAGTAGTAGAACTAGTTTAGTGTTAGTTCTGCTACTCGACAATAGATGGCGCTAGCAGTAGCATTTGTTTTGCCGTTCAAAATAGTTATTTACCCGAATGCTGAAAAGAGTTATTTGCTAGTCTTATTTACTATCGAATATGTTTATTAGACCATTAAGTAGTTATTTCTTACTTAATATATACTAAGTTACTTAATATATCTTTCCAACAACTTTCAGAAAGCGAAGAAGAGAACCTTCTAACTCTTCAGAAGCTGTTCAGAATGCCATCGAAGCCAGTCATCACATCGTACTACACGAACATCTTTCAGAACATCGGGTCTGACGTGGTTCTGCCGTGCCGGGTGGACAGCACCAGCAAGTCTCAGGTCTTCTGGCAAGATAATAACGATGAGCTGGTGTTCGGCAACTCTAGGATGCGGGTAAGATATAAATACCTACAGTTTAATAATTTTAAGTTCTCAGTATGACAAAGGGCCTGTGCTCTGCAGTAGAACAATAAAAGATTTATTATGATGTCTTAAACTAAGAACCTGAAGATTATTTGATTTATTAGGTACATACTAGCTGTTTCCCACGGTTTTCCCCGCGTGCCAGAATAAACCTACGCTACTCTACTACTAAGTTACTTGAGAATAGTCTACCTTACCAAAAGTGAAAGAATTCTTCAAATCGGTTCTTTAGTTTCGAAGGTGAATTCCAGAAAGTTTGTAGTCTTACCAAAGGCTTATAGAATGAAGAGGTCAGATAGGCAGACACTCCATGTGGCTCACTGGTACTACACCCGGTTAGACTTAGAAATATTTGTACTCCGCTGCATCTACTTAGATGGAAGATGACCAACGTAGTTCGGAAAAGACTAGACAAATAATAATGACTGTTATGCTAATCTATTACTTTTCTCCCCAGGTCCTTCCCTCAGGCGATCTAGTAATCACTCCTCTGCTATGGTCAGACATGGGCAACTTCACGTGCATAGCCAAGAATATGTACGGCAAGGATACCATGACCACCTTCATGTACCCGCTCAGACCTTCCAAAGTATAAGGTGAGTTACTACAAAAATTATGTACAGAGATATTTACAAGCTTTTGCAAAAAAATATGAATACTAAAACTAATGGTGAGTGCATTCAAAGTACAGTCAATCGAATTAATATGAGAACAGTTCTTAACAAATTAACATAAGTGAAAAAATATTTGTTGGAATTACGTTATTAAAACTTATGCTCAACATAATATGACTGGTGAAATATACTTATATTTATCATTAACATTTTCTAACAATTATTTTTGAAATACACCGGGTCGACTTCTAATCCACCTGGATGCAGTTAAGTGTCTCTCGAAACTTTCATACCTCCCTGTTACCCGGGCAATTGGGCCTTTTGAATTTTTTGGTTTTTGACTGCCTGTTACGAATGCCAAAATTAAAACTGGGACCTACGGACTAAACTAGTTTATCCTAACATGAAATTACTCAACCCAGGAAGCTTTTAGCCACGAACTTCAATACTTTTTTTTATGTTAAAACAGTATTAATAATTCTTTCTTTTCTTTTGTTTCAGCGCAAAAACTTCAAGTGTTTGACCAGAAACGTTACCCGCCGATTTAATCTCGATGTTCCTATTATTAAGTGTCGTTTAAGTAAAACTTAACTTATTGTTAGCTTAAGTTACAATGTATACAACAAAGTAATATAAGTACTTAATATAAATTTATTAAAAGCAAACTTATATTGTATGCCAAAATGAAATTCAGCCGTTTTTATTTAGACTGGTAAAAAGTAACTTAAAATTGTACTGTAGACATTTTTTTTAGAAAAGACACTTTTTTAAATAATCATTAAAATCAATTTATTTATTCCACATAAAAAAAACTATTTTAAAATGGTTCAGGGACTTATTAAAACAACAATCAAATGCAACTTATATTTTTTTGTTTTTTATATTTTGTCTGATTTTACGACTGGATTTAACTTTATTTAAGTTATTTTGTGATTTTATTTTTTAAGATTATTTTGTAAATACAACATATGATATTATATTAATATATATTGTGTAGTTGGCAGACGTACCCATAAAATTAAAAAAAAGTATATTTGTATGTAGCTTTTCCGTCCTAGCAAATTATGTATGACCTCAGAATTAATGCTTGATAAATTTTATTATTACAAACTACTTAATTTCTGTTTATTTAGAAAATATTTCAGCAACATAAAAAGTGTCCATTAATTTAGTCTGCCGACTGTACTTAGGTTATAAAAGTTGATGTTAATACATACGATCTCTGTGATTTTTGAAATAAATGTTTTATTATTACACAAATTAAGTGCTTTTATTAAATGTTGAACCGTAGTTTCTAGATAAACTAACCAACACTAATATAAGAAGGTAATTAATCACACTATCTCACAGGCGCTTTCACGCCGAAACTACAGAACCGATTTGAGCCGAAACACAGGTTGTTTTTTATCCAGTTATCCCACTGGACACAGGTGGAACCGCGGGTGCTGATTTGTGTATCTATAGGTACCTACCATAATATTATTAAGGCAAAGAGTTTGTTTGTTTGTTTGCTTGAACGCACCAATTTCAGGAATTTCTGGTCCAATTCAAAAACTCTTTCAGTGTTACATAGCCCATTTATCGAAAACGGCTTTTGGCTACTTTTTACCAGTTACGGAAAGTAGTTCCCACAGGACACAGGTGGAACCACAGGCAACTAAATTATGTACAACTTAATATTACATTCCAAAGTCGATTACACCATCAGATCCGCTCACTAATCTCAAAGGACCAGCTTAGAAAGGTGAGGAGATCTAGTGCACCTTATGACCTTAACAATATTGCGACAACATTATTATAATCATTACAATCTAACTTGTACGAAATAGGCCCAATTTTGTGAGAAACATCATCGTTTTGAAATGACTGTCATGTTTTAGAGTAGGTAATCTATGACACAGGTATCTATGTTAAAATTCCTTCATCAAAATCGAGCATCATTTGTCTAGTCTTTTCTCAACTATGTTGGGGTCGGCTTCCAGTCTAACTGGATGCAGCTGAGTACCAGTGCTTTACAAGGAGCGACGGTATATCTGACCTCCTCAATCCTTCATTATAATCTTGTCTTTGAATGTATTTAAGAATTCTACCGTACTAGACGGGTTCCTCCGTGTTTCGGAAGGCACGATAAATGTTTGGGTCCCGTCTTTCATTTGAAAATTTTAAGCAGTCGTCAAGATTGTAAGCAGAAGCCAGAAAGTTTGACAAAAAAGTTTTATCAGGTCGCCCAGGTAACTGGGTTGAGGAGGTCAAATAGGCAGTCGCTCCTTGTAAAACACACAAAACTTAGCTTCATCCAGTTAAGACTGGAAGCTAACCGACATTTTTGTGAAAAGACGTGGTAGAAGATGAGATAGAACTTAGTTTCCACTGAAAACTAGATATCCGGGTGCCTGAAATTCTATTTCAAATGTGGCTGAATTTCAAATTCCAAATGTGTGTGTGTGTGTGTGTGTGTGTGTGTGTTTTAAGATAAATATATAGATAAATATATAAGTATAGACCTTTCCCCATTTACTTACATTGGGGTCAGATATTTTGACAGAGGGCAATCAATCTTTACTGTACTCAATAAAACAATATATTACATGGTTTATGAGAGCTTTTACTAAGCTTTGATAGTCAATTTAAAAAGCTGTAACATAAACAATAAAATAAAAACAATAGATCGTTACGATAACAGGAATGTCGTAAAATAATAAAGTGTGAACATTAAAATTATTTACATATGTTTCGGAAAGGTTAATTTCAATTGTAAAATTGTTATTACAGAAAACGACTAAGTTTTAATTATCAATACCTATATATTACAATGATATTTACATTCCTATTTATGCAACTATACTTACCTATTCAATATATTACAAATTAAATCTACAATATTTCTATACTGGCTGTTGTAACTAAGTACAATTAATTACGACACTACAGCGAACTTTCAGCTTTCAGCAGGTGCAAAGGTTACCCTTAAAATGTTGTAAACTATGTTTCTGATATATGTTTAAGTAAAAAATAAGTAAACTCAACTTTCGTCCTATATTGGCCCCTTTATTGGATTGACAGTTTATTTTGAATGGTCAATCCAATACTTACCCGATCATTGTAAGCACTACCATTCATCTCCATATTTATGTACATACTTTAAAACTATCGGCTAACTAAAGTTTGTGTGCGAATTCTCAAATAAAGGACAGAGGCTCAAATCTGTACATAGTATAAAACAAAGTCGCTTTTTCCGTCCCCGTGTCCCTTTGGACGCTTATATCTTCAAAACTACGCAACCGATTTACATGCGGTTTTTTTTAATAGATAGAGTGATTAAAGAGGAAGGTTTTTATAATGTCCATGTTGAGCGAAAAGTCACTAACCATCAGTTGCACAAAGGCCAAAGCTCCATTAAAGTTAAAACTTCATTAAATCTATTGCTGACACTTTTTATCAAGAACATTGATAATGAGTTATCAATGTTCTTGATGACATTGTGATTGTGATGTTGAGGACATATAAGTCATTTTCGTTTTTTTCGGAGTTAGTGACTTTTCAGTATGAACATGTAAGTGTTTGCGGCGGAAGAAAGCCGCGCCTGCGCAGATAGCGTCAAGGTGACAGCCGGAGGAACTTGCGAATAGCACGAGCTGTGGAGATGTAGGACTTAATATTCTTGTAAGTAAAATCTAAGAAACCTACCCCATAAATGACAGTTTTCTTAAAACAACAGTTTACTATGTCAAATATGTATAAAGGTCTTATGTAGGTATGCCTGTAAAAGCTCTTTCGAAACGTCAAGCTAGTTGCACGGTTGCTAAGAGTGGGTCTCATGGAAAAGAACCGGCAAGAAACTATGGACTCCAGGACTTATTTCTTTCTGGTCATTGGTCTATTTCTCATGATTATCATCATCAGGCTTTTTAGGTACCCAAAGAGCGAAAACGTGACTCTATTAATACTTCGCTGTCCGACTGTCAGGTCTGCCTGTTAACAGACTACATTTAATAAATTGTGATAGTAAGAAAGTTGTTCACTGATGATGTATAAACTAAATTACTGGCATATTCCACTTGAAGAGATGACAAACAAACACACAAACTTTGACCTTTATAATATTAATAAGTGTGACAACATAACCATTTAATAAAAAAACCCAAAGCTTTTTTAGCATGTTTTAAAATAACCTAACGCTAACTAAGTCGGCTCCTCAGATCCCCTGTCTCTCAAGCACGCGGCCTGACCGGGTAACATTTGACAAAGGCTAAGTTTAACTGAACGATCACATAACTGCACTTAACTGCATGTTTTAACTTATTGACGGATTGTGTGGTTTGAGGTCAGTGTAGGGGTATGAAGTAAACATTATAAAATATGCTAATATGTAGGAAAATAAAACTGAAAAGGTCATTTGTTAAAAAGCGTCTCAGGAACTACTGAACCGATTTGAAAAAATCTTTCGAAAATCCGATAGCCCATTTATCGTGGAAAGCTGGCATGACATCTGGTATCTAATTATGATTATTATTTCGTGTCCTTTCATGTCCTTGGCAATCGTTACAAATAGTCAGAAGCCAGTAAGTCTGACCTGACACACGGAGGAGAAAAGACTAGTCTTTTCTCCTCCGTGGTCTGACACCAGTCTTACCAAGGGGTTTTGGGTTTCCCGTGTAACCGGGTTGAGGAGGTCAGATATGCAGTCGCTCCTTGTAAGATACTGGTACTCAGCTGCATCCGGTGAGACTGGTAACCGACCCCAACATAGTTGGGAAAAGGCTCGGGAGATGATGATGAGTTTGGAACCTAGAATTGAGAAGGAAATCAAACCGATCTAGGTTTGATTTTCAACTGGAAACCAACGTAGAATGATACACTTAGCTTTGGTTATACAGGTACTGAGCCTAAAGTTCATAACTCAGTGAATATAATTTGTTCCCACGACTCACATAGCAAATACTTAGCTTTTATGTTTCAAGTGTGACATTTACTTCAAACGACACTCGTTACTTTGGTCAGTGACCATTTGGATAGCTAGCTGTGACGTATGGTTTTACTTGTATTTTGAAAGTAGTTGTATATGTAGGTAACTTGGATAAATGAGGGTATGAGACCTACTTATATTGACCGTTTTTAGGGTTGTAGTTCTTTCTGTGCCGAATTTGATCAAATTGGTTCTACTGTTTTCACGTGAAAGTGGTAGAAACCAAGACACATTTCCTTTTAATTGAAGAATTATTATGATATAGCTATCTCATAATACAACCATCAAATAGCTACCATATTTGACTGTAAGAAAAAAGGAGTAAATAGACAAACGGACAGGTTTGTTCTTACACATAAATTGTACCTACATGTTATATTTGTTAAGATTAAATACTAAGTTCATAGATAAACTCATATAACTAAAATGGCAGGTAATTTCCCACACATTTTGATGTAGATTGTAATTTAAATTATTCTTGCTTAATTCACGCTGCCAATCACTACACACTCCTAGTTGACAGCGACGAAAAGGATTTTTGACGCTTTTCATAATGAAGACGTCCTGGCCGATTTCGGCTAGGGCGGCTGTTCTCTTATAAGGAGATCAGCCAGCTGCGCAGGTCATATTTATAGAGGTAATGCAGGCGCATTTGCTTGGACACAACAAGGAGCACTCACTATTCCTTCTCTCTCGACAATCTGACACCATCGGAGAGATATCAGGCGTTTAGGTATTACCAGGGCATTGTAAAACTTACTTGGCTCAACGCGACTCGGCTGTTTGATTGGAAGCCCACCCCAACATAGTTGGGAAAAGGCTAGGTAGATGATGGAATCACATAATATATGGAATTACCCAACTAAATATACCTGTTATAGACCAATCAAAACTTCAAAATGTATGAGTGATTGACATACGTGGTAACGAACATGGCTACTGGTAGACATACTGACAGCTCTGTTAAGTTTTATGTATTACATAATCATAAGTGTGGCTTACAATTTTGGCTTTGGAGAGTTTTGACAGTTAGTTCAATTCAAGAAACATAAGTAATTCGTTCTATTTATTTAGAAACCAGATGATGTTCCCGTAAAATGAATGCACGTAGAAATTCATTCTGTATAAGTAGGTACCTGCTTTCAATTTCATTATCTTTTTATGTAAGAAGAATTCTAACTTCATGATTTCAACAATAGTGTGCACAAAATAATATTTATTTTGATTAAATGACAAGCATAGCTGTATGTTGTTTTAAATTATTTACATACAGTGTAGGTAGAGCATACAAACTGTATCACTTTCAAAATCCGAATTATTTGTTTAAAATCTTAGACTTGGTATTTATTTTTATGATAGCTTCAAATATTGAACCTTAGTAACACATACTACTAAGATACCATGTGCAAAATACATTGAAGTTTGTTTATAAGACTAAACCAAAGTTAATATTTTCCAAGAAACTTACCTAATACTGAGTCCTAATTTTTTGCTCTCAAGTGTAAGTTCTATGACCTACATTAACATAGTAGGCAGATGTTAAGGTTCTTCAAACACCTACATTTAATCAATACAATAGCTGTTTCCATCATTCTAAATTGCCAGAAGTGTACGCACGCGCCCACATTTCCAAAATTATGTGCAAGCGTCGGTAGTTTTCAATCAACTACCTGTATCTTTCATGAGATGCGGATTTTGATAATTATTTGCTGCGCTAAATCGTTCTAATAAATTAGTATTTGTGTGCTCAACCGGCATAATCTTGGCAAATATTTTTTTCAGACCTACTAATAAAAAAGAACTTTAAAACTGACTTGTTGATTTCTAACACAGTAGTTTTATTAAAATTAAAACTATTTTTATCTTTATATCCTTGTATAGTAGAAGTGAGTATCTTTTTTTCAGTCTTGCGGAGAACACTCTTATAGTATTTTTTTGGCTTAAAAACTTAGGATATAGGGTACATAAGACTAAAACCTATCATTTACCCATCTTTACTTAGAAACTCTTAAGAAAATTTCCATATCTTACCACGCAATCCTTTTTACAATTAATCGATTTTCATCACTTGACACTAATGATACCTATAGCATTATGAAGACCACACAACGACATACATAGTTTTTTTTCTCTTAGATCATATAACCTACTGGAACCGACAACAAGACTTATCTCTATGCGAAAAAATATACTATTTTTCGATCTCATCGTTATGCAAACATGAGCGATTTTTCAGTACTCTTGGCAGAGAACAATGGCTTCTTGTAATCTGCCTGCTTCTCAACTATGTTTGGGTCGGCTTCCAGTCTAACCGGATGCAGCTGAGTACCAATGTTTTACAAGGAGCGACTGCATATCTGAACTCCTCAACCCAGTTACCCGGGCAACCCAATATCCCGAGGTGAGAATGGTTGTCAGACTTTCTAGCTTCTAACTACCCGTAACGACTGCCAAAGATGTTCAAATGACAGCCGGGACCCACCGTGCCTTCCGAAACACGGAAGAATTATTTCTTCTCCGGTTGTTTAAACTGTCAAAGTTTTTTTTACCCAGCTTTTTATTCGTGGGACTAAAGCGTTATTATTATAGAGTAATAATAGACTGCAGTTTGATTAATAACGTAATTCGTTATAATCGTGATAGGGCAGACTTCGATGATTTGCCAAATTCAGATCAATATGTCTGTTATTGTACGCAAGATAGATTGAGGTGCGCGCTTTTGTAAGTTATTTTAAAGATGTGAGAATTGAAGTAACAATTATTATTGTTATTTTTAAATATTTATTTCTTTATTATAACAGAATTGTATTATAAGAACACTAATTTCTTTAAAACGGCTGAGCTATTTTTGACAAAACTTTTTACAAAAAAGTAAAAGCTCACAAAAGCAAAAAATCAAAGCTGAAAATTGCTTCAAAATCGGTTCAGTCAAACAAGATAATCACGCACAAACATAAATATAATATTGTACGTACATACATATTTGTAGGTAAGTTCTATCTAATCTAACAACAACCCCTGGGAAACCAGCTTTCAATTAAATAAATCTGCCTCCAAATTGGTTCATCCATTTAATAGCTACAGTGCCACTGACAGATACACAGGCAGACAGGCAAATGGCGTTCAAGCTTAAACACCCCTCTTTTTACGTTTTAGGTTAAAAACAACTCAGGATATTGAATCGCGCACTCTTACCAAGCGCACGCGCATTACAATTGAACTGATATTTTTGACGTAAGGTAGAGTGTGGTCGGTTCAAGTACGATATGACACAGTTATATATTACAGTGACGCTATTGTTCATTCATTTGCAATACTGAAGATGCAATAATTGTTGAAATGCGTTTATCATGCAAGAGGATAAGTACTTACATACAGATGTTCCATTTCATGCATGCTGTCTTTGCATGACCCGGTGACTCGATCACTACTGAGAGTTCCTGAACTTACTCATAGGTACATGCAAAGACGAAGTGTACGTGCATTACACACATAATTATGGTTCAGGGGCTTTCGTGGGAACTTCTTTACCATCTGTGTCGCGTACTAAAAATTTCTTGTATTTTCATGATGAAACTTTTATTTATGATTAACTTTTTGCGAGGTTAGATTTGATAGGTGACCAAGACGCTGGGGGAAACTTTTAGAATAATAATAAAATAATTTATTTCTTGATTACAAAAGCTTAGGCCTAAAGCTTAAGCATAGACGTAGGTTTTTTTTTTAAACAACTGTTTAATTTGATACTTTAATTTAAAAACTCATCAACTTAGTTTTCACGACTATCAAATCATTTTCTTGCTCTGACATTATAAACTAGGTATGGTATCTATTACCCTATTGGTTACAAAACAAAATGGCGCATGCCTTGTTAATAATATTGTAGTTATCTATTAATCATAAGCATGTGACATTCTACAGCTAATTAGATTAGTATTGATAATGCTTCCGTTACGCATTGCAGGTGTTGCTTGACATTTATTTCGAAATATTCTACAATTATTAATAATTCATCATCTGCCTGTCCTATTTCTCCATCGGCTTCCAGTCCAACTGGATGCAGTTGAGTACCATTGTCTAATCTACATGGAGCGACAGTATACCTGACCTCCTCAACCCAGTTACTTGGACAACCCAATACTCTTAAGTAAGACTAGTTGTGACACTTTCTGGCTTCTGACTACCCTTAACAACTGTTTAAGATGTTCAAACATCAGTCGGGATCCACCAATTTAACATGCCTTCCGAAATACGGAAAAACTTGTCAAACGGTCGCTAAGCTTTGCAGAACTAAGTAGATACTCAGCTGAATAGAGACACTAACGTAGTCGGGAAAAGGCTAGTCCGATAATATTATATTTCCTTCCACGTCCCTACACCAAAAAACCTTACCTAATCCTATACTTTATCTACATTTACATCATATCCTTGATATATTCTCAGAAGGCTTGCAAAAGGCGCTCGTTACCATTATTTTCGTGGAAATGAAACCACGACAGACAAACAGATTCAATTTAATGATAACAAGGTGTATTGACAAGGTTCTTGCCATCACGACATGCGGATCCGCGTATTTACAGAGTGTACATAGCCAAAACGCATCCATAGGAAACTGCTCGCTGATATTTTGTAATGCTGTTTTTTAATTTGTGATTTCAAAGTATACACGAATTTTGCGTACTGCTCGAGTATAATTCGTAGCTTAGACGTGCACATGCATCATTCCAATTTATACACGGTCAAATTTAACTATTCAAAATTAATATTAGGTAAAGCATTAAATAAAAAAGGCTTTTGAATCTGAGTTTGTTGTTTGTTAAACAGGCTTCTTTTTAATATCATTATTCGCCCCCAAAAATTTATGTTGCCTTCTAAATTACTAAGTCAGCCACAATTAACGAGCATCTAAATAATACTATCTTAGCCAGTAGTATCTTCTAAGTAAACCACTCTAAATACAACTCAGCATGATGGTTATTTTTTAGCATCTAAATTTGTAGCATGCATTCTAACAGTAAACTTCTAAAATACTATTAAATGACACCATAAAATATATTTAATTAGCTTCTAATTTTTTAACTCAGTACGTTTAAAATGTAAGCAAGCAACATGCAGCAAGCATCGCTTCTGTCAAGGCTCCGGTGCTGCGGGGCTCTGGCGGTCCCATGCGAGCTTATCGCCGCAGATGGTTTTCACGCTCACCACCGAAGCTTCGGCTTGCTGACCGGCTCAGCAGGCCAGCCTCAGCAGTTTTTCGCGCCTATTCCAGTGTATACACGATTAGTTTGCATGCGGACTAGCACTGTATATTATGGAACAAAGCAAGTTACTTTGGCCACTCCAAAATATATGCGAGTATTTGCGTACTGCTACTGTATACATCGGAAGACTTTGTATAAAAAGTGAATTCCAATCTATTCGCGACTAGTTTCACACGCTTGCGTACTAGCCATGTATATACTGTAAATACGCTGCGGATCCCTAAAAGGAACTGTCAAGTTAAGCTGAATAATGACAGCTATGTTTTGGATGGGATGTTTCAGATCAATAGTGTCTAAAGTATGTATGTAGTAGTCTAAAGTATGTAGTGAATAAAGTAGCTAAAATAATTTTCCATCGTTACCACAGATCTTTATGTAAAATTGGATCTCTTTCGGTTTAGATTTTTTGCTTGTGATCTCTCTCCGGTGGTGTTGGATTGTCGTCCCATCGCGCTATGAGAGTGAAGGAATAGTGAGTGCACCTGTGTCCAAGCAAATGCTTGTGCACTATGTCCTGCGCAGCTGGCTGATCTCCTTATATGAGAACAGCCATGGCTGACAATCGGCTTGGACGCCATTATTAACACATTTTTAGCATGATTTAGTAAGACAAACAGGAACTTTCGCATTCATATAATATTAGTAAGAACAGGTAACCTCGTGTCATTTCATGAACTAGAGGTGAGAACACTATCGATAATTACAGAACCAATAGCTCATGTTCACTAGAGGTGACCACTTATCGATAAACCCGATATATCATTAGCGATTTGCATTTAATGACACGTTTTATCGACATCGATATGAAGCGCACCTCTATCAACTGGTAATTAATTAAAGACTTGAAATAAGATGGATTTATTCGATGATATTTGAGATTTATTGCAACAAATGTCTATTAAAATGTATGATGTTAATCATATGATATGTATCTTGTATCTGATGGTTAGAATTTACATTGAACAGCAATGTTTGTAAACAACAACAACTTGTGATTTGAATATAATGCGTAAACTGTAAGGTAATAAGAAAAATAAATGAAAACATTAAAATATTTAAAGAAAAATAACGGTCTATGAAAATAACGCTTAGCTAAATATATTAAAAATCCATGGCTTTCTTTCCAAAGCAAATATCATCAACATTAGTTCAGTCGTGTTTATACCATTCTCATAAAAAAAACTTATATAAAAAAAAAATTAGGAACACTCGGATCTAAAAGACATTTTAGGATCAGTAAGAAGTTTATTTTAAGTTTATGAGAAGGGACATTAGAATTGTGAAATGAACGCAAAACCACAAAATAAAGACTATACACGGTCTATGAATTAAAAAATCTTCAAAACGAGTTAAAATTAAGTGAAAGGTGATCAATGTGATCATGCTTTAAAACCATAAAAAATCCCCAGTAGCCACCATAAGTATTTATGGAATTAGTTCTGCCGTTTAGTTTTAAAGGATTTCCGAAAGTGCCATATCTAATTGTATGCCTACTAGGTAATTGGCAGATCACGTTTTCATATTTTCAAAACATTCACTCGTCTATATTTTGCAAATGATAGAACAAAGTTCACTATTTTAGAGTTCTGTACTCAATGGGAAATACTGGGTTGATAGGCAGTCGCTTCTTGTAAAGCACTGGTACTCAGCTGAATCCGGTTAGACTGGAAGCCGACCCCAACATAGTTGGAAAAAGGCTCGGAGGAAGATGACTCAATGGGAAATAGAGGACTGACGTTGGCGTCCATTTGTCTATCCATAGGACACTAGGCTGTGTCTCATGAACAACAAACAGAAACAGTTTTTTGCTCCTTATAATACTAATTTCAGGGAGACTTTCAGGCGTTTCCAACATTTTTCAGTCTGAACCATCACACTAATCGGCAAATTGCACCCCGTTTTGACAATCTCTATGACCAATTTCATACATTTTAGTTGTACATACAGACTTCACGCTGAAAGGGAATGTTAAACGACTAGTACCAAATAGACACTTCAGCCAATTATACAAAGAAATTACCTCTTTATAATGCCTGCAGTACCAATAAAGTACGGCATTTTGCAAATAAAACACGCTTTAAAAAACCCACAATCTAACCGTGACCCGTTACCTAAAAGATTAGAAAATAATTCGTTACATGACCTCATGTAACCAAAAGCACAGTAAACTGCATCATTTGTAGTTAATTGCTACGTGTTCAAGGTTCGATTCTCGGGTAAGAGTTATGTAACTGTAATCACGATATGTTATGTAGTAAATACATCACTTATATATAAAGAGGGAAAATTTGTTTGTTTGTTTGTACCCTAAAGGCTCCGAAACTACTGAAACGATTTGAAAAAATATTTCATTGTTGGAAAGCTACACTCTTCCTGAGTAACTTAGGCTATATTTTATCCAGGTACGGGCAGAAGTTTCCACGGGAAGCGAGTGTAACAGTGTGAAAACGGCTAGCATGCTAGTAGTCGTAGTGTGAAAACTGCCGTCTATATTTTTGTATCTGACCTCCTCAACCCAGTTACGTGGACAACTCAATACCCCTTGGCAAGTCTAGTTGTGATACTTTTCAGTAAAGGTATAAATCTTGATAGGGGTTACTATTTTGATTCGATTTAAAAATGAACTATTGCTTAAAATAAGGGACCAATTGATTAAGTAATTGTTAATACTGTATTTCTATTGACTTTTAGCCACATTTTAGTTTTAAACTAAGTTTTAATATAAGCTCATATAGCTCATAATTCAACGAAACAACGGTATATAACAAGATTTTTTATCTTTAGTTAACTAGCCTACTCAAATAGCGTATAGGTACTTAGTTCTGTACACTATATTTCTAAGATCCACACACATCCACGATTTGTCCTCATACTTACTTAAAGATAAAATCTAATTAATAACCAATAATAATTAATAATTCCTGTTTGCCTTATTAACTAAGAACTAAGAAGATCGTGGACCTAAAATGATTTACTGTTGTACAAGATGTTTACATAACTTGTAATTAACTGGATGATTAATAAGATGCTGTATCTTAAGTTATATTTAACTAGCTTTTGCCCGCAACTTCGTTCGCGTGGAATAGTGACTACCAGCAGATTTTTGATTTAACCAATAGATCGCGCTATATGTCCGGAATAATTTTATTTTTATTTTTTTTTTGTAATAAAAACTATCCTATGTCCTTTTTCAAGTTTCAAACTATGTCTGTACCAAATTTCACACAAATCGGTTCAGTAGTTTAGGCGTGAAGAAAAGACAGACAGACAGACAGACAGAGTTACTTTCGCATTTATAATATTAGTTTGGATTATCGTACGTGTTATGGGGAATATGAGTTAATTCCGCAAACCCTTTTATAATATACATAGAGCTCATTTTCCGCATTTTTTAGTTAGACGTACTACATAATAAGTGCTATTTCATCTGCCTAACTAAACTATACTGTAGGTACAGGCCAGTTTCGAGGCTTACTGATTGCAGTTCAAGTATTTAAGTACCTATTTACACAAAGTGACTTCATTTGACCGAGATCCCTCAATTAATAGGTAAAAAAGTAAGTGACTCTCATATATTCTGACATACACCATCTGAAACGACCGAATCATTCGTTTTC
Source organism: Helicoverpa armigera (assembly GCF_030705265.1). Lineage (NCBI taxonomy): Eukaryota > Metazoa > Arthropoda > Insecta > Lepidoptera > Noctuidae > Helicoverpa > Helicoverpa armigera. The sequence continues at coordinate 851,382 of NC_087147.1, read as the reverse complement.
TCATAGATTTATAAAGACAAAATTCACCAACAACGTCAATTTTGACAACTGTTTACTTTGAAGCAGTTGTTTGAAGAAGAATTCACGTTTATATTGTCGGTGTATTTGGGCCTAAGTTTTTAGTGTAAAAAGAAGGAAAAAAAACGATTTTTGCGCCAATTTTGCATTGCTTATAAATATCTGATACATTCCTTCATTAAAAAGTATGAAACACGAAAGCCATTTTACATCAGGACTTTTAAACACAAGTATCTCATAACTAGGTTTCGTCCTTATTATCCGTGCCCTCAACCTCAGCACGACCTCTTTCCCGACCTTTAGAACTAAACTATGACTACAATATATAAGCTGAACAATAAACCCATCAGTCAAAAGCATGGGAAAGCTTGTACCTTAAAATATAATACCAAAGCCATGCAAGGTCTTTAAAGATTTCGCTCCAATGATTAGGTATGCGTTCTCATCATACATGACTAACGTATGTTAGGCTTGCAGTTGATATAAGCAGAATGCGTCTGGTATCTAGTTAGGTACTGAAAAAGTGTTTAAGGAGTAATATTTCTTTAAGGTTTTGGTGGTCTAGTGGGTAAAGAACCAACCTCTCAAGCTTGTATGAATGTGTAGCTTCGATTCCCGGTCAGGCTTCTAAGTATATCTTGGACACCGAAGACTGTGTTTCGGATGGCACGTTAAACTGTAAGGAGGTCCCGGCTGTCATTGAATATCTTTGGCAGTCGTTATGGATAGTCAGAAGCCAGTAAGTCTGACAACCAGCCCTACCAAGTGGTATTACGTTGCCCGGGTAACTGAGTTGAGGAGGTTAGATAGGCAGTCGCTCCTTGTAAAACACTGGTACTCAGCATGCAGTTAGACTGGAAGCCGAACCCAACATAGTTGGGAAAAGGCTACGCAGATGATGATGAAACAGTGCAAACTGCAAACACAAACCTTGATACGATTTGCTGAACATAATAAGCTCATTATATATTCCGTGTGAATTGTCGAAGAGGAATGCGCTCGTCAAATAGCACTATAGGTCACGGATATAGTATACTAGTGGCGCGACCCGGCTGCGCTCGCTGTTTCAGATACGAGCATCGCAAGGTCGGCTGTCTGATTGACGAGGAATGTAGGCGAGTCAGGTTGAAAGGTTACATTTTCTAGATGATGGTTTATTTGAACATGATGATATATAAAGGAATGACAGAAAAATCTAAGCTATGGGAAATCTTTAATTAATCCTTACTGATATTGTAATTGTAAAGGCATGTAATGAGAAGAGACGAGATTCTAGATCTCAAGTACTTTAAAAGGCAGATAATACATTATATCCCAAAGCAGGAAGGACGACGAGGTAAGGGAATTACTGTAAATAAGATTGAAAAACAAATGTAGAAGAAGAAATAATCGTAAATTGCGCCGAATAACAAAAGGGACCTATTTTTGGAAACAGAACAAAAAGAAAAAAATATCAATCTATTAATGAATGTAGGTTTATGGTTCATCTACTTGTTTGCAACATATCGTAATAACTAATAAATCTCCAATCTTTTGAGTAAATTACTGCGTATTTTACTGCATCCGGTTAATCTGGAAGATGACCTCAAGTTAATAAGGAAAAGGCAAATATACATTATAATTAACGAAATGACCAAAATAATGATCATTATTTATAATGGCATTAAAAAAGGAATAAAATGTCAGTATATGCCTATTATATACAAAGTAAATAACTAGTATGCCATTGCTACATATTTTAGCCCATTATGGCTATAAATTAAGGTTTTAAAGTAAGTATATGCTGTGTTAATGAAAGTTTCATGTTTTGAAATAGACCAATTTAGATGAAATTCGATGTCTAACCGGATGCAACTGAGTACCAGTGTTTTACGTTTTAGCGACTGACGACTGACACCCTATCTGACCTCCACAACTCAATTACCCGGGCAATCTGACACCCCTTGCTAAAACTGTCTGTAAGAAATTCTGGCTTATAACAACCTGTAACGACTGCCAAAGATGTAAAAAAGTTAGAATAGAACCCGCCATTTACCGTGCCTTCCAAAACACGCCAAAACTCGTTAAGCCCAACATCTCTTAACCCGTGAAACTTTCAATTGTTTCCACAACAAAATAATTAAGTATAACAATCAATAGTCCGTACAAAAACGTCTAAAATGACCGTAGAATCTCATCGCAAGTATGCCAAGGTTAGTGGAGAAAGGATTCCTATTGTCTCACTGGAGTACACAATGGCAACTGCCCGCGTTGTTACATATTCCGTTTGCAAAACTAACTGGATTGATTGTTTCTTTCACGGCTTTTGCGGCAGGGATTAATTAGGCTATTAAGACCCCTAAAATATGGGTAAATAAAGGAAACATAAGTCTTATTTTCGCACGCATTAAAATACTTTGATGGGTCTTTTTTTTACCGACCTCAAAAATCTTCAAATGACCCATCCCGTTGTAGGTTAGCAGCGGTGAGGGTGTCTGACTCTTACTGACTAAACACCGTCGTGTTCCGTCGTAGGCCTTTTATGTGCCAGGATAGCGGTAACTCTTTCGAACAATCCCGCAGCCGCGGTACTTTGATGGGTCTTACATACACTTTCATCGTGAATACGATCTACCTGAAGGTGGAAACCTAAATATCAGAAAGGTGGTTTTTGAGTTTTTGATTGGTAATAGTACTTTGTTCGAGCTTTGGTGTGACACCAATAAAAGAGTTGACGACTAAAAGTTTATAGTTTGGATGGCCGATAAAAATCTGATCAGTCAGATTTATTGCTGTGTAATTTGTTCGTCACCACTTTTTCTTTCCAGCTATAAAGCTGAAAGCTTTATAAAAAAACTTAAAATTTTGAAGCTTTGAAAGGATTTAATGGCTGTCCCTGTCGCTGTTAAAGTGTTAAAAGAATTGCCTTACTGCTTTTGACTTTGTCTAATGATAACTTTACTCTTGCACAGTCCAAAGTTATGAGTACCCTGCTAAGTTATGGACCCCATGCACTCCAAATATATCTCACGTAGAAATCATGGCATCATTCGGCATCATAAAAGCATAAGTTGACCATCTTTGTTCAAGTCAATGTCATATTGACATTAAAATCTAGGATCTAGATAGGCCTATGTAGGGACTTGAATACAAAAGTTTTGAAAAGAGGTCGAAGGTGACTTAACCCTGTTATTAATAAACGAGGATTTAAATCATTGAAAGTTTAAATCTATTTAAATGTTTGGTTATTCCTGGTACTACTTTAATCTGTCTGTTAATTAGACCCTGGCGACTTATTAATGTTTATGGAGTAAGGTTATTCCAAGTTACTTATTCCTTTGTTATTCCTGGTGTAACTTAAATCCATGATTATTAATTAGACCCCTAACAGTTTAAGTATTAAGTAGGTTCCTAATCATACGGAATAGCTTAAAAGTTATGTAAGTATTGTAAGTATTTCATATAGATGCTGGAAGTAGTTTTCTTCGCCAGACAGTTGCGGTGTAGGAATTTATTTTATGAGAAAGTGATTAAAGCTTTTATTGACAGTTAATTGAAAATCCCAACAAGTTAATTAATAAAAACATAAGATCATTCCTACACTTAGTACTTAGAAATCTTGCACAAAACTGCAATATTACAACAAAACTTTAATTCAGTTGCCCCGATAAACATCGGTCACTTCAATCTTCTTACAAGCATGCGTCTACGCATAACCACACACAAAGACCCACCCACCCATCCTATGCCATTCAAATATCAACCTTATTGCTCACAAAACAAGGTTCATGTACTCAACTCATAGACCAAGTCACTCATCACTTGCCAATCGAAATTGAACCTTATAGTCTACAAAATAAGGTGTGCTTGTGTTACTAAGGTGTTCGTGAGAGAGATCTGAAACAGTTGGTTTTACTATGGTTTTAATTAAAGATGGTTTAATGTAACAGCGGTTATCTAACGCACAGTTTCGCCCCGCGGCTTCGCTTGTTTCCCGTGGGAGTTTCGTTTTGTTCGCATAGGTATAGATAGGTGATATAGATTGGCTAGATCCATTTTATTTAGATCTGCATATTAGATTTTTTTTAAATATATGCAAGTTTAATTTACTTGAAAGATTCAATAATTAGGCACCGTTTGCTGATATTTTTTTTAGGCGTACACCTTCTTACTATACCTAAGTACTTTCATACCTCTTAAGGTAGATATACTGCGTCCGGTAAAGTCCTAAGGAAGCACTCAAATTGCCTTCAAGAGAGTTCAAACTTCAAAAGGTTACTTTACTTTGATTTGCTCTTTGTTCTACACTATGCCCTTTTCGCAGTATTTACAACATCAACTTTTTACTTCTCACAACAAAAGCAGTGCTTAACAATAACAAAATAATAATATACCTACAGGCATTAGCAGCTACAGCAATATAATTTTCACTTACCTTTCTCATCTTGTCCACAAACTCATGCGCATAAAGCAATAAATCACAGAGATTGCTTTACTTAAATTACATCATCTCATACAAACACACAACTTCCATTAACGTCATGTTAAACTAAGTATTACACGCGGTTTCACTCGCTTTCTGAGAGAGCTACATGGTTTCTGCATACTAAGAAAAAGGTGGTCGTTTTCCAGCCAAATCTTACTTCGATCAGTAAAGACATTTTAAGCACAATGTAATTTACTTTTAGCAAATATACATTATTTTATTTATTTTTATTTTACGTAGAAAATCTCAGCTTCGCAGTTGCATTAACTCTTAAACAACGTGTACCACTAAACCTGAATATAGTTTTTTCAGAAGAATGAGCGCAATCAATTAAACCACTTTAAACACCATTCTAAGATAGGTGACATTTCAAAAAAATATTAATAGAAAGATTACCCTGTTTGTGAAGGAAAACATTTTGAGGAAACCTGGACTAAAGAGTCTGAAATCACCAACCCGCATTGAGCAAGCGTGGTGATTAATGCTCAATCCCTCTCCGTGTGAGAGGTGGCCTGTGCCCAGCAGTGGGACGATACAAAGGCTGTAACTCTAACCCTGTTTACTCATTAATATGGGTCAAGCACACAGACTCAAGAAATTATCAGAATTGCCAGTAGAACTTGATTTTAGTTTAGCTAAGTTGCTCAAAAACTTTCTCAGTTTATTCTCGGTTGTGAGTATGAAGGAAGTCTGATAGCTAACTATACTAGTACTAAGTGACTTTAATTTTTGGTTCACTTTGAAAATATGTATTTTACAGTGATTCCCCCTTCTACTACTTTCCCCTACCTACTTTCTCAACTTACCACAGACAGACAGACTGTACAATCTATTATTAGTGAAAATATATCTCACATAGTCGTAACTTTACATCGGCCATTATTGGATTCCATGGGGTTCACTAGGTTAATACCTAGGCTACCTGATTTAGACGGTATAAATATTAATGGGTCCATATTGATGGATTGTAGCTTACGTTTAAGGAATTACGATCACCCTGAGTTGTGGGTAACTGTGACTCAATTTTAATGGCAAATTAGTTTTAAGTTGTATATATATAAGTTTATTTTATTTTATTTTGTTCAATTAATGTAAATATTTTGTGAATAAACATTTTAATGGCAAGAGGTTTAATTTGGATGAGTCAGACTGTCTTTTATGTTATGTTATGTATTTACTTGATATATGTTAAGAAAAGTCGCTTGTCATATGAAGCTTAATTTCTTGTTATAACGGATGAGCTGAATAAGACGGAATTTGGCTGGTACGGAAAATATAGAGTGATTTGCAAGAAATAGGTGCTTATTATCCACAATATGCATAGTCTTCATGGAACATGGAAAAAAAAACGAAAACGAATTCGGGCCATGAGTCCTGAAATAAATCTAGTTATAATTTATATGTAAATTTCTGAAATACATAATTATGTTGGAAAATCTTCTAAGAAAAACAATTATAGAACATGTACATTAAAACCTATTTTATTATGTACCATCGCACCACATTATAATAACATACATTTTAAAACAAATGACGTTTGCAAATGTCAACATTTAAAATCGGAATTCGTATCATTTAGAATCGAATCACCACTCGATTACCACTCGATTACCACTCGATTACTAGATGATTACAAACTTATTTGTATCATATAATCGAAATCGTGAGATATATGACATTGGGAATCTGTATCATCAGATATTTACATTAACCGTCAGTTGCACAAAGTTCCATTAAAGTTAAAGCTTCTTTAAATCTATTGCTGACTCTTTCTTTGTCAACTAGATAAAAAGTGTCAGTAATAGATTCAATGAAGCTCTGTGCAACTGACGGTAAGTTATCTGCCGAGCCTTTTTGAACTATGTTTGGGTCGGCTTCCAGTCTAACTGGATGCAGCTGAGTACCAGTGTTTTACAAAGAGCGACTGCCTATCTGCCCGCCTCAACCCAGTCCCCGGGCAACACAATACCCCTTTTTTTTTTTGTTGTCGCTGGGCTAAAAATGCTATTACGCATCCCCTTCCCGTCGGGGGACGGGAGAGGGGTATGTGGGACTCCCCGGTAAAAACGTTCCCGGTATACCCACTAAAAAGGCCCAGCGGCACTCCGACCTCGCCTGAGTGGAGGGGGTCTGGGAATCTATGGCATCCAGTCCCCCACCGGCGATTGCCCGCCTTACGGCAGGCCCCTCATTCCTCCCCCTAGTGGAGATGGATCCTTATAATGGCCGGAGCGCAGAGGTTGATCCTTGTGATGCAGGCGGTGGCGCCCCCGCGCCTGTCGCCCGCTGATCACCCCCCAGGGCGGATGGGGACGGAGGTTGTATTCGCCGTCTTCTGCCCCTTCTTCGTCTACGGAGCGGCACCGCGAGAGGATCGTTCTCCCGCATGCGCTCCGCAGCTTCCTTCTGGGACATGATGTCTTCACAGAAGGAGGCTACCGCTTCCCATGTCTTTTCACCTCCCAGCATGGCAGCAATCACGCTGGGAAGCGAGAGATCGTTCCCGACCACTGCCATCAGGGCGCGGCGGGGTTCAGCCCACGATGGGCACACCTGGAGTGTGTGCTCTGCCGTATCCTCCGTGGCTTCGCAGTGGTGACACTGTGGGGTCGCCTCCCTCCCAATCCGATGCAGGTACGATCCGAAGCAGCCATGTCCGGACAGCACCTGCACCAGACGCATCGAAAGGCACCCATGCCGCCGATCGAGCCATCCGTTCAGGACAGGCCCGATGGCATCCAGCGTCCAGCGACCATACGTTGCCGAGGCAAGATCTTCGGCCCAGTGCAGAGTTATTGCCTCCCTTGCCTCCTCACGCACCTCTTCCTTTTCTGTCGGGTCTGGGCGCCGGTTTAGCGCCTTCTGCTCCGCCGTCCAGTCGTACACTCTGGCGAGCACCCAAGCCTCGAGCTCCCAGGGAGGAGTTCCCGCCAGAACGCACGCCGCCGCGAAGCTCACCGTGCGGTACGCCCTCGACACCCGCTGTGCAATGGCCCTTTGTGGCCTGCGGATGACAGCGGCGTTCACCCTACTGCACAGTGAGTCTGCCCAGATTGGGGCCCCGTACAGTGCCATACTTTTGAGTATGCCGGCGTATAGTCGTCGGCATTGGTCACCGGGTCTCCCGATGTTTGGGAGGAGCCATGAGAGGGCGCCCGCGGTCCTCATCAAGCGCGTCGACAGGCCGCTGAAGTGTGCTCTGAAGCACCACTTACTGTCGAGCACTATGCCCAGATATTTCATCTGGGGCTGCACCCCGATGCGGACACCCTCCACATGGATATGGGCGTCGGGCGGTTGGTGCTGCCGAGGGCCATGGAAGAACACGGCCTCGGTCTTGTGCAGCGCCACCGTCAGCCCTAGACGGGAGATTCTGTCCACCACTTGAGAACCGCCCGCCGAGGCCAAGCTGGCTGCCTCTCCAAAGTTTCTCCCCCTGGCCGTCAGGAGGGTGTCGTCTGCATAGCAGATGACAGACGTGCCACGTGGGAGGTTGCCCCGCAAAAGCCAGTCGAATCCGATGTTCCACAGAAGTGGCCCTAGAACTGAACCCTGTGGGACACCGGACTCGACGGAACACAATACCCCTAGGTAAGGACAGGTTGTCAGACTTTCTTGCTTTCTGAATGTGTATCATTAACTGAATAAAGTACTATGTAAACTTAACTTTAAAGCGTTTTAACTTAATTTAATAAAAGTGATTTATTACACTAAGCTATAAAGTTTTCAATTTACGCCTGTCTTTGTAGAATTATAAAGTGTGGAGTCGTTTTAGCAATTTTATATGTTAATGACAATGTTATTGCCTTCTGAAATGTCAATTGATTTTGTAATGGAATTAAGTTTATCGAGTGATAGGCTCAGTGTGCCTGGACCATATTTGTTTGTTGCACACTCCATCGCCATTTTTATTTTAACGACTGATGCATATCTTGAGAACCAACACACCAAAATCAAAATAAAAATTCGTGTATTTACTTGGCTGCAAAACAGCACTTTTCGAAGGTCAGAAATTTACAAAAGCCCACCCTTCACCACTTCCTATGTGTTTTGTGTCCTCCCCAGCAACACATGTCTTTCTATAGGTTAGAAGAACCTTTCATCGAGCGAGCAAACCTTTTTCCAGGGCTGGGGGATTATTCGAAAGGGCTACCTCGGCCCCGGTACACAAAGGGGTCCAAAAAGAAAATGGTGGGTTTAATTCAGAAAAAGTCTGGCACTCCCTCGCGCTGCACACACAACTAATGATTTGTACTGCACAAACATAAATTACTGAATAAGATCTTACAAAAGGTCAAAATTAACACCAAAAACAGACCTGACAGTACATAAATGAAGCCTTCATTCAAAAGTAATTCGTATCAAAGAGATCGTGTGGCTTCCAAAGGTCAGAGTAACACATGCGAAGATTCCGATCGTTGTGCGCACCTACTGTGTGTCGCTTTAGTGATGTAGCTCACGCACTGGGGCAAAGATTATGTGGAAGATGGGACAGCGTTTGGAGGTGGGTTTTCTGCCTATGGTATTATTATATTATGATTTAAGATGTATGTTTGCTATTATGTAATTTAATTTATGTTAAGGTGTTTTAGGGGCCGTCTTTATATATATTTTTGACGATAAAAAGGCTGATTTTCAGTCCTGTCTGATTAATTAATTCACAAACTTATCTGCTATTTTCCTGAAGTCTTAAAAGCACAAAACTTAACGTCATGAAAAAGTAAATAAATTTTAAAATGGCTTTTGTTTAACTCTGAATTATTTCCACATAAAATTGAACAAAAATACTTAATACAGTTTTAGGCATGCGTGAAGCAAAGCAATTAACAATGCCTAATCGTTTTAACCATTTTATAAATTCTACAAATCTATGCACCTTCACATTTTGATCTTAGGCACAAAACAAACCATTCTAACCGCATCACATCTATACACTACATAATCATGAGCTCCCGTACGTAATAGTTTATGACATTTGTAGCTGAATGCGGGATGCCGTGCAGTCGGCGCGTACGCATGTAGCGTTAGAAAAACAATCTAATGTTTAATGTTATTATATCATTATTTTGTTTTATATGATGGTATATCCTGTTTGAATTAGTGTCAAGTTTGATTGGGGTCACTGGTAGTGTATTGTAGTATGTAGAGGTCATAGAAGGTGTTTCTAAAAAAAATTTGGTTGGTAAAGACGTAAGTAAGTACTTGTAAGTTTGCATCAATACACATAGAAATCCAGACCTATGAATAAAACTGAAAAAGAAACTGATAAGATTTTAAAGGGCTTTAAACTTTAATAAACTTCAGATTTAAAGATCTGTCTAGGCGGCTGGTTGACGCTTCTCGTGACCAAAAGGCTGGCTATTACCTCGGACAAAGGATCAGCATGGCCATCCAACGAGGTAATGCTGCCAGCCTCTTGGGTACGCGCCCAGTTGACAGCGATAGGGATGAATTTTTTGGCGCTTTTTGTGTTTTTCTAGTGTTTTACTAGGATAGCTTTTTTTGTTGTAAATATCTATGTAAAAATTGTATGATTAAATAAAATGTTTAACCATAAAAAAAACTCATTATATTCCAATCATTTCAGTTTCATACTTGAAACCTAAACAAACAATAATAAACCAGACTTTATTTAGCATTACAAGTATCATTAACTATTAAGAAAATATTATTTCTTTTTAATTACGCCTAATGTCTAACATTTACTGAAATGCCAATGGACATTGTGCATATTATGTAATACTAAGTATACCTGCACACTGCAAACTTTTAGTCGGCCGATAGTTTGTTTGGGCTCATAAATCAGTATGAAGATGAATGGTAGTACGCACATTACAAACATCAGGTATTTAGCCGGTATCAGACCGACTGAAAACTTTGGTTATATTCAAGATTTTGTTGAACAAAAAGCAGGCGAGTTGACAATCCTTTTTTTACAATTTCTCTAAAATTATTTTGTAAAATATATTAATACATAATTATTGCTTGATTTGCATTGTATAACTTTCACAAGAATAGGTAGTAAACTATTGTAAATATTTGTTTTTTTTTTTAAAGAGAATGACTATGGACTTTGGCCTATTTAAAGCAAAAATTACTTGATTTTGACTAACCGTCAGTTGCACAAAGCCCCATTAAAGTTAAAGCTTCTTTAAATCTATTGCTGACTCCTTTGCGAACGAAATAAAGTGTCAGCAATAAATTTAATGAAGCTTTAACTTTAATGGAGCTTTGTGCAACTGACGGTAAGTTTGTTAAAAAAGTTTTTGCGTACCATCGTGTCAACTGTCGGCCGACTATTTAGTCTCCAGTATGCTTGTTCTTTTAATCATTAAAACAAACCATGCATGCATGCATATACTATTAATTTGTCATTACAGAGGCAAACTTTCAATTAACTTTCTCTTATTATTTTTGGCATTTGTCCTAATGTTAATGTTTTCTTGTTAGTGCCTAAGTTAGACAATAAAATATAGGTAGGTAATTATAATTGAACTTTAGTTTTTTCTAAACAATGTGCTTATGTAATTACTTAATTACGGTAGTTTTAGGAACTCAGTATTTAAAATGAAACTGGAAAAACTATTGACATTTGAAATGTAATTTTCATTCTTTGTGTTTTTCGTTTTAATTAAAAGCATCTATGCTTCCTTTTCGTGGTTTTAGAGAAGGGGATTGAGAGTACAGCATGTGAAAAGATGCAGTTTTCTAATTAAAAAAACGTTCAAGAACCATTTTTGTATAACCTTCCATTTGCTGATCATCTATCATAACATAACACAGTATGACTCAAAGGTTCGTTACATACTAAGTCAGAAGATTATCAAAAAGGGTCAGATAGGCACTCGGTCCTAATATAGTCGTGACTCAAAATCTGCTCTAGTCAGCTGCTAGTTATACTGGGGACTAACTCCAATATATAATTTGGTAAGGCTGTGTATTTTTTACCTACATCATCATTATCCTCCGAGCCTTTTTCCCCACCATGTTGGGGTCGGCTTCCAGTCTAACCGGATTCAGCTGAGTGCCAGTGCTTTACAAGAAGCGACTGCCTATCTGACCTCCTCAGCCCAGTTATCCGGGCAACCCGATACCCCTTGGTTAGACTGGTGTCAGACTTACTGGCTTCTGACTACCCGTAACGACTGCCAAGGATATTCATTGACAGCCGGGACCTACAGTTAACGTGCCATCCGAAACACAGTCATTGGTGTCTAAGATATACTTAGAAAGTACATACAAACTTAGAAAAGTTGCAGTTTTTTACCTACGTATGTTGCGAAAAGGTTATAGAGATATTTATAATATATATTATTGGAATAATTGTCTGTCTGTACTAACGTGCCCTGATCTTAAGGTCGAAGCGCCGTCACCAACAGACGCATATTACTTTATAAAGGTAGATACATATTTATGTACGCTACGCACTCATCATAGATATATCTTCATACTAATATATGTATTTATGGGGTAGGGCAGGGTAGGGTAGGGTAGAGTGAATGATTCCAAACTTTTATTAAGTTTTTTCAGATAGCTGCCCATATCATAATCTGATTTTGTCAATCATGAAAGATAATTAATAGAAAGGTGTATTTTCAGAGACAAATTATCATCAATATAGCAAGGCAAGCATAATCAGGCTTTAGATGCGGTCGTCAGAAAACTACGTTACAAAGGTTTCTTTGTTTGCTTAATCACACTAATCTGAAAATACCACTAGTCCGATTTGAAAAAATATCTCTCATTGTTAGATAGCCCATTTATCAAGGAAGGCTACAAGCTACTTTTTATCCAGTTGCGCGAATTAAATCCAAACAAATTTCTATCCAGGTGCACGAAGTAGGTAATTTTACCGAGACACGCGAAACAGCCGCTTTCAAACTGATAATGAAAGGTGACCATGAAGTGAGAAAAAAGAAAGACAAAATTATTATTCCGGTCACAAAAAGGAAATAAACACTTACCATATAAAATAGCTTTTTAATATAAATGCCTAGTTTAATATAAAGAGATAGATCTAATAAATATTCAGAGCATCGCGGAAATGCGTTGTGAGGTAATAAATAAATTGTGAATGAGGTAAATAATCAATACATAGTTGTATGTTATTGATGTGCCTGCTTCTGTGTGGTCACCATGGTATTAGATTTTATTAGAACTACCACAAAAACTGTTTATAAAAATAATATATCTAAAATCTTCTCCTATTCTGAAAAACGCGCATAAACATACATAAACACAGGTCAGGACAAACTCCTTCTTTTATAAGGTTGGTCAAAAAGGAAGTTAATTAAGAGGTCCCTGTACTTATTAACTGAATGCATACAGCAGCGATAAAGGTGCTCAGAACCCAGTCATAAAATATATGGAAGCCACGTAAAATATATGGATTGAGGTATGTCAAGTGAAAACTACTCAATTCGCTTATCGGCACAACTGAACTAGACTCATTAAAGCATATGAGGCTGAAACAGTACTTTGATTTAAACTAAAATCTTCAAATAATGAAAAGGCCTTTCGATTAGAGGCAGTAGTTACTTCCAAGAAAAACTGTGATAAATCTTACCATACTTCCTTTCAAATAGACATGAAATTCTTTCAAAGCTTCAAAAATATATATTCAAACCATGGTGACCCTACCCGATGCTATCCACAAATAACCATGAATAGATAGTGAATATGTATGTCTCAGATGTACAACCATTAACTCTGCGACGTAACATATTATACATAGAGAACAAAATGACCAGCGGAGATGACATATCGCAAAATCTCCTAAGAACAACATGCGGGTGTTCGCGGGACAAAAACACGCATTCTATGGGACCCGCCCATTATTTTCAAAATATAATCAAAAATCGTTTATTGAAAGTAGGCTGAATAACAGGACTTTTCGATAGTCCTGACTTTCTCACATGAGACCAAAAAGCCCCAAAAACGCCAACCAATTCCTGTGTTATTACTGGGAAGAAGAAGTGGCGCAACAAACTCCCCAGCCACCTACCGTACCGCCTACCGTATGTAACTTGACCTACAAGAAGGCGCCTGACCTACCTTATGGCATCTCTGCTATCTTTCCTTCCTCCGTAAAATTATACCATAGCTCAGGTATTTTTATAGGCATCAGGATACCATCTCAATGTCTAACAAGGTAACATCGTAAATTCTTCGCAGTTTATAACTAGATTTATTTAACTTAGTCTGGGAATACGTCTGTGATGTTTCTAACTATTGGTTTGGTCTGGTCACGAAGCTTTAAGTCACTCAACGAGCTGTAAGAGGGATAGATTGTACTTAACTAAAATATTGACTCGTTGACATATTTTGTAGGTACTAGCCGTTTGCCTGTGGTTTCACCTGTGTCATGTAAGAACTACTGCCTGTAAAAGCGTTAAAATATACCTAGTCAATGTTGCTTGGGAGGTGTGTGGCTTTCCAACTGTGAACTTTCAAATCGATTCTACCGAACCAAATTACCATTCCGCAGCGTATTCGATTTAAACAAAAAAAACAATCAAATCTTGCCAATTTATATACTTATATTAGTGTAAATATAACAGGGTAAAACATTCGTTATAAATATTTAGCCACAGACATAAATAATAGTAGCCAGTTAAATTGAAAATTATCGTTTTTTGGAAAAATAACACTAGGAAATCAAAATGCACAGATAATAAATAACTCTATTTTAATAGATTTTAAAGTTTTTATAGTCGTGTTAAGTGTTCATTTAATAGTCATAATAAAATAAATATTGATTTTAATATGTTGGAGATGACTTCTTGAGAAATAAAGTCTGCAATTTATGTTAATACATATTATTATATTAATGAGTGTGTTTTTAAACAAACACTTTACATACATAGTTGCCATTTCAAGTTCAGAGACGTCCTTAAGTTTATATTTTCCTACATTAAAATACATTGTATAGACAAATAAACAATAATTCTAGGTGTTATAAAAATATTAGAAGCTAAACGTACTGTCTGTCTTGTCAAAGAACTATACCGCACTTTTTTTATTGGTAAAATGGAAATCATCAAATGACTCCTCCCGCTGAGAGTGTCAGACTCTTACTGACTAAAACCACCATGTTCCTTCTTATACCCTTTATGTACTCTTTCGAACAATCCATTGAAGTGCCACCCTGAAGTCAGACTGTTACCTGTTTTTTTTAAGTGAATGGAGATTCAGAATTTGGTTAAAAATCTGAAAAATGCAGCGAACAATGCTAATATATAACACGTTTTTCACTACAATGTATGTGTGTTTTCGCTATAAGCTAAAAAACCAAAGTAGATGGAATTTTCATAAGATTTCCTTCAACAGATATTTTTATAAAGTCGTCATAAAAATTATGATTTTCATCACATTTCAATCTTTTATTTCAGCGGCTTCTACCTTCCTTAAAACCAATTTGTTCCTAACCGTAACTAAACAAATATTACCAGACACTTTACCTACATAATTAATAGACAATAGTTAGAATATTAATAACAACATCATATATTATTAGGAAGGTGAACGGTGGGCGATGTTTGACGTGGATTTCTACAATTACTAGTAAGATATTGATAGCTTTGTTTGTTAAATAGTAAGGACAGAAGTACAATTAATACAAGATGTAAACAATAAGAATATCCCCTAAGGCTTAAATAAAGGTTTTTCAAACCTACACTCGTATTACACCAAACTGCCTTGTTTATTATAATAAAGTTATCGCAAAGTGCGGCTTCTATAGATCCACGAGGACTCGGGTCGAGTCGAAATCGCTTTGCCAGTTTTAGAAACTTTAAAAAAGAAGCTCTGAGTCTACAGGTTGGTGACTGAGATCGGAGAGCACGTTAATGTCGGTCCTGCGCCTGATCTCTCTCCGGTCGTGTCGGATTGTCGTCCCATCGGGCGCAGAGAGTGAAGGAATAGTGAGTGCACCTGTGTCTGCGCAAATGTTTGTGCACTATAAAATGTCTTGCGCAGCTGGCTATGAAAACAGCCGGCGACCAAAGTCGGTCTTGGACGCCTTTATTATAAAAGTCACAATTTTCCAATACCAATGAGCTCTCACTCGAAAGGATCCATTAAATTCTCAGCTCATATTCTTAAGACCTTATAAACAAAAGCCTACCGTCTATCATCATAGACTAATGAATGCAGGCAGCCCACTCATACAGTCCTACGCTCGCGACTCATTACCTACCTATGTAGTATTCTCACCAGTATGTATTTATTTATTATTCAAATGGCAAATTCTTGTTTGTTGATTTTACATGACTAAGTTTTGTTAGGATTCTGAAGATGAGTCATTAATCCTGGTAGACTGCATGTTTTCTGAAATTGTACCTGGATAAAAAGCTTATACAATGTAAATCGGTTCAGTAGTTCCAGAGATTAATGCCTACAAACAAAGATTCCCTTCAACTTTATGTATCAGTACATATGTAAATCGTGAACCTGCATTGAGCAAACGTGGTGATTAAGTAGCGCTCAGTCCTTCTCTGTGTGAAGAGACCTATGCCCTGCAGTAGGACAATAAAAAAGCTGATGACGGTGATTACAGGAACTATAAACTCAAAATAATGAAATGATATCTACAGAAAACTCAGAAATATATGAGTTAACTTAATGCATCAACTTTGCCAGAAATTATAACGTATTCCTCACAACCTTCTTAAAATTACAAACGCGCAAGCAATCTGACATATAAAACCGATCAAATTAACAAATAAAATATATTGTACCTAAGTATAATCTTTATAATTATAATGATCTATAATTACAGTAATAATATAATTGTTTCGCCATATTGCCGCGTTCTCACGGACGAGTAATCGCTCATACCTTACCATATTTGGCGCAAATGTGAAGAGATTAGGTGCGCTTGCGTCGGAACTCGTAAACTGGAGACTGAACAGTTGGCCGACAGTTGAGCCGACAGTTGGCAATATTTTTTTAAAGAAAATCTTGCTGTCATTGAACATCCTTGGCAGTCGTTACGGGCAGTCAGAAGGCCAGTCTAACCAAGGGATTGCCTGGTTAACTGGGTTGAGGAGGTCAGACAAGCAGCCGCTCTTTGTAAAACACTGTACTCTGCTGGATCCTTTTAGACTGGAAGCCGACCCCAACATAGTTGAAAAATGCTCGGAAGGTGATAATGAAAATTTTGATTCCAATCAAAGTTTTCAGTCGGTCTGATACCGGCTAAATACCTGACCTTGTAATGTGCGTACTACCATTCATCTTCGTACTGATTTATGAGCCCAAACAAACTATCGGCCGACTAAAAGTTTGCAGTGTGCTTGTACTAGTAAAGTAAGTACTTTTAGGTAAGTGTGAAGTGGTTAATTTTTAAAGGTGTTATTTGGAATTTGAGGTTTCCCATGTTTGTAGCTAATGATTTTCTTGTTAAAATAGTGGTTGAAGATTTGTTTTTAATATGATTTAGTACACGCAGTTGCAAAATTAACTGGTTAGCTTATAACTGTAGTGCTTAAAAATCTTCGACATGAATAAATTGACAAATTGAGATAATAACTTATTTCGGGTAAGTAAATATAGGTAAGCACAGGTATTTCTCATACAAAAAAAAATCGGCATTGAGAATCTCCTCCTTTTAAAAAAGTCGGTTAAAAGTGTTGGTACATATGAGAAACTGTGGAAATTGTTATTTCTTTTTTATTTGTATTAACATACGTATATCACAGTCACTTATTGTATTCCTGAATATTAGATAATTGGTCAGTTTCATAACAAAAAATAATAGAACCTCTTTTTTAAACAGAGATTTTAAGTTGATTTATTTTTTGTCCACCAATAGATGGCGCTAAAAAATATAAACCAAGCAAATGAACAAATGCAATCCTTCTAGCCTGTGGTTAGTCTAGCAAATGAGAAATAAATGAGTTAGCACAAATTGCCAGCTTCAAATGACTTTCCTTGATTAATGTTGCCACACTCTTTCTAAATAAATGAATCTTCGTGACCCGGGTGCAAATATTTTAGATGTCACTGCGTTTGGAAAATAGGACTGTCTGGGTAAGCCGAAAGAAAGATATATAACTAAACTTATGGCTCGAAAAATTATCTTTCCAGTGGGTAAATAACATTTAAAAAAAGAAGAGCATGATAATGAATGATGTCAGCTTTAACGCTTCACAAGAACACGGTTGGTAACACTTAAGTCTTTGTAAGTCTAAGTTATGTATATATTTTTTTTTATTTAAACTTCATTGCCTATCATCATCATCAGCCTTTTTATCGTTCCACTGTAGGGTACAGGCCTCCTCTCACTCAAGGAAGGATTGAGCGTTAATCATCATGCTTGATCAATCGGTTTATTTTACATGAATTATCTACATAAAATAAAAGAAGTAGCTTAATTTATACAACCTAGACCCAATGAAATATCCAATCATCATCTCCCAAGCTTTGTTCAATCAGTACTTAAATATTTCAAAAAGCTCTCCTACTGAAGTCGGGTTGCAAAATCAACAAATTATAATCAAATTAACACCACGACCCTCACTACAATCATATCGATATTAGATCCTAAAAAATAGCATTAATTAACACCTACACACATGCATACAAATTACATTCATTTGTTATTTGTATCTAGGCACCACGGAGGAAGGAACGATAGCGGAGATGTCATAAGGAAGGTAGGTCAGGCGCCTTCTTGTAGGTCAAGCAACGTACGGTAGGCGTGATCAGTACTAGAAGTAACTAAGGCCTTGTCAAGTCGAAACCAATCGTCCTAATTTGTCAAAGATTGGTCTTGATTTATTGGTGGTTTTATTTTGAAAATAAAGTGCGTGTAAGGGCGAAGCTAGTAACGTTCCTCGTCCCCCGAACACCCGCATGTTGTCGCGCTACTTTCTCAAGAGATTTTGAGTTATGCCATCTCCGCTAGTCATTTTGTTCTCCATGGTAGATACCAAATACGGTAAGTTACCGTTGAAAGGCGAACAAAAAACACTTTTGCATCAAAATAAATAAATTCAAAAGGTATAATTATTGGGCGTTTAATTGTGACCCTCACACTGACAAGGGAATTGTTGGATTATTATAAGAACTATTATTATTTCACCGCTTTTGGTGTTACCTTACCTACTGTCCTTTTTTGTTGCACCTACTTCCGATTATCATTAAGAGAGTTAAATTTAGTTGTGAGTTTTGGTCGGGTTCTGTATAATATTTTATTGTGTGCGATACTGTGACGCACATACCTAATTGGTTCTTACTGTTCAATCAGACATTGCATGCTGTCTATATTTTTTTGCGAATTTGCAACCCTTTTACGCGAACATAACATAATATCAGCAGTGGATTTTCGATGAATCTCGCCATAACATGGTAAATTTTTCACAACACTGATATCCGCATAATATTATCGTGTGCTTTCAAAGCTTTCTAGATTGCACTTAAAATATATTTAAGTTCTTTCATTATTTCCGTTGACATTTTCTTTGATTTTTCTTGCTCATAATATTTTAAAACTTTATATAAGACCCCATTGAAGTTAACATTCATTAATAATTCTAATTTGCCTACCTTTCAACAACCAAACTATCAAAGGTTTTTCTCTAACCTTGCGGAACCCAAAGCGTGGGTGATATAATAACATTCGTTATACACATTGTACTTGTAATTGTAATCGCTATATTGTATTCATTTATAACAAAACATTGTATTGAATACAAAGTTTTGTTATTTCTTGCTCAATGATGTATCAATCATAGATTTTATTTGTTTTGTATGAAGTACAGGAAGCTTGGAAAATGTTTTGTTTGGTTTCAAAGAATATGTTAAGTCATTGACTACTGATGATTTGATGATCATATTTGTTTTGGTATTATGGTCTAAAGTTATTTTTATGCGAATTATTTTTGCACCAGCTGTTTCTTATGGTTCCATCCGCTTCCAAAGGGAACTTATTTCTGTATTCGGATGAAAAATTGCTTAGGGGCTTTCCCAGGATCTACTTTATTTATTTACAAAATTTTTGTAACTTTGGTTATTTATTTATTTATTGGCACACCAACAGCATTACAAACGAAAATTCGGTTCAGTAATTTTGAAGTGAAAGCTGGTCAGACAGAATTATTTTCGCATAGGTAAGTATACAATAATGTTTACTGTGGAATAATTAGCCAATAAAGTTTTTCATCATCTATCCAGAGTTTTCACAACTATGTTGGGGTCGGCTTCCAGTCTAACCAGATATAGCTGAGTACTGCCGGTCTTCTCAACTCAGTTATCCGGCAACCCAATAAATAAATAATGTCTTTATAGATACGTAAGGAAAATCTTTTAATTGCAATCAACAAATAGATGAGTAACAATAGTTTATACACGGAAATGTTAATTTTTGACTTCTTTTTGACATTCAGACATGATATTTAAAACAGATTAAAACTACAAAAAAGAAACAATTATATCAGAATCCTGTTAAAATTACTCAAAAATATCAATTTTAATAGTTTCTAGATGGCATAGTTTAATTTCAGTTCAGCAATCAATATTAACCTTGATATTCAAACCGCCATCTTTTATTACGTCAATTAGTACATTAGATCAAAACAAAGGATTATAATAACTGAAATAAAGGTTTAGATAACCCACACACTGCAAACTTTTAGTCTGCCGATAGTTTGTTTGGGCTCATAAATCAGTATGAAGATGAATGGCAGCGCGCACTTTACAAAGATCAGGTATTTAGCCGGTATCAGACTGACTGAGAACTTTGATTTGAAACAAAATTTTCTATTAAAAAAAGTGGCCAATTATTAAGGCAACTGTCGGCCAACTTTTTAGTCTCCAGTGTGCAGTTTACTCTTAATGGACCTTGACTGTCAGTCCAATAAATGTGTTTTGTTTTAAAAAGAATCTAGATGCATTTATAGCTATTCGCTGTGAAATCTTTTTGAATGCACTTAATTTTTTGCCGTTTGAACTTTGATGAACAAAAACGTAGTCTGAACAATATATTTTATTCGTTTATTGTGTTGGTGGTGAGATAGAAATTGAGCTGCATCCGGTTTAAATGGAAACCGCTGAATTACTTGAAAAACCTTCCAATATGTTGAAAATATCTATATCATATATTATGTAATGGCGTCCACGGCCGATTTCAGCCACGGCGGTTGTTCTCATTTAAGGAGATCAGCCAGCTGCGCAGGACATATTATAGTGCACGAGCATTTCCGCAGTCACAGGTGCACTCAATATTCCTTCACTCTCATAACCCGATGGGACGGCAATCCGACACGACCGGAGAGAGATCAGGCGCAGGACCGACATTTACGTGCTCTCCGATGCACGGGTGAATCAATCACCAACTTCCAGACTACGGGCTGCTTTGTGAAAGTTTAAGACAACCCATAAAGCGATTTCGGCCCGACCCGGGAATCGAACCCGAGACCTCTGGCACAGCAGCTGCGCTTGCGACCACTAGACCAACGAGGCAGTCACACATATATGTACTTATATTATAAAGCCGAAGTGTGTGTTTGTTTTCTTAAACATACCTACTATAAACTCAGTTACTACTACTCCATTTGGATGATTCTTTTTGTGTTTGACAAGACGTCCAACTATCGAGAGAGTGTATAGGCTACTTTTTAACCGGATGTATGAAGTAGTTCACGCGGGTAAAATTATTAACAGAATCAGTCTTAAAATATGACACGACCCCTCCCGCTGTGGGTTAACAGCGTGACGTGTGTGTCAGAATCCCATGACTAAAACCCACCATGTTCCTTCTTAAGCCCTTTATGTACCAGCGCGGTAACTCGCGCGAACAATCCCACAGTCTAGACAAAGATATAAAATAAAGCTAACCTACATCCAATCATTAACATTACAAAACATTCGACCATGTCAATAGAACTTCTATCATCAATATAATATACTAACGCAATTACTACCACAAAAGATGAGCAATAAATAAAATTGAACACTCTAATTACGAGGTAATCGAACCTTGAACCGCGCGGTATGTTAGCCAAATGCCAGGCTTTGATACATTTGTGCTGAACCATTGAATGGTCTAACTGAAGTGTTGGTGAATTGGGTGCCAAATTATGGTAATTGGGTGTTTTGGATAAAGGCGAACCTGCTTCAAAATGGTGAATAGATCTTATTTAGAATGTATACAATGCCAAGTGGTTATGTGTATTAATATTGTAAAGCTGAAGAGTTTTTTTGTTTGAGCGTGCTTGTCAGAGAAAACCTTTTGGTGCTAGGTAGCCTACTTTACCTGCTTATATATGTTAGTATGTACTATTTATATTAGACTGGATATTACCTGAACACAATTAATCATTTTTTAAATGCCTTTAACTTCTACATTAGAGACCAACTTTCTGTGGGAATACTTCGCACATCCGGAACCATAAATGGTCAATCTAACACTGAAATACTTTTTCAAATCAGACCATTATTTCCTGAGATTAGCGAACAAGCAAAAAAACTCAAAATTTCAAGCTTCAAGTCTTCTTTCTTAATCTTTTCTTCACACGGTACAAAATCTAACTTAATGGAGTATTTGACACCATAACAGAACCTTTACAAATCATAGCGTAATACCATCAATTGGTATTTCCCATAACATCATAGGATTTTCACACAGTAATTGTAATGTCTAAGCAATTTGCTGATTGCTTGCAATGATAAATGTGACTCCGTAATACTTAACAAGATTAGGTATAAATAGAAAAGTAGGTAACTCTGCCAAAGTGTTTGATGCCGAAAACTAAATCCATTTATATGATATAAGTTAAGTACACAGATAATTATGAGCCTGACAAAAGTACAGGCAGCTTTTTTTCCGAGTGCGGAAAATGGTTTCCTTGGCTGAAACCGTAGACAATAGCTGGTTTAGATTAGGAGTTTAACAGTGCTTTGAAAAAAGATATTATGTTTTTGAAATAAAAATATTAGCTTGTTATTGGTTAGGTCTTACCTACACATACCTAGGTATTTTTATTCGATATCATACCACACAGTATGTAAACATTTATGTAAAGCGGCTTACATAAAAATAAACTAGATTTGTAAAGGATTCAAGTCTAAAATTAAGCCTACTTGTAATCGGCAAGATTACCATTAACAAACGCATAAAACAGAATCTTAATATGCCTAAACAAGAATTAGAGCAGAAACTATTGACATTATAAACTAAACAACTCATATTATAGGTACTATAACTACAAAAATACATTACAATGACACAACAATCCATTAACATTACTAATCTTTAATCTACATCTATCCAAAAGTGAAAGTCCCATCGTAATCGGTGCATCCACGCGCAATAAATCTTTGGTTATTGTTTTTAATGTTACAGTTAGTTAAGTAATGTTACTTAAATTGCTGGTTAACTTAGCCACAAACTGGAAACTAAAAAGTCGGCCGACGGTTGCCCCGATAATTGGCAATTTTTTTTTAAGAATCAAGAAGTCAAAATAAAAAAATCGTTCATTCAAACTTGGCTCCAAAACAGCACTTTTTGAACGACAGGAATTTACAAAAGACAGTCCCCAAAACGCCCACCCTTCATCACTTCCTATGTGTTTTTGCTGGGAAGAAGAAGTGGCGCAACAAACTCCCCAGCAACACATGTCTGTCTGTAGGTTAGAAGAACCTTAAACATTGTTTGTTATATAAAGTATACAATGTAATTTGTATATAGCAGTATAGGAATATGCAAATCTTGATTCCAAACAAAGTTTTCAGTCAGTCTGATACCGGCTAAATACCTGATCTTTGTAATGTGCGTACTACCATTCATCTTCATACTGATTTATGAGCCCAAAAAAACTATTGGCCGACTAAAAGTTTGCAGTGTGCAGGTATTCTTAAGTTACTTATTTTCTGTGAGATGTTAGTACAAAAGAATACTGAATTCTCATGATGTTACTGAAATCAGAAAGAGACCTACATGTGTAATTGCCTATTTGCTAATCTGTGTTAATTGGTCGCAAATTCTTGGAAAAATAATATTTTGGAATAGAGTTTGTGGCCTAGTCTAGTGGTTAAGGTACCAGCCTCGCAAGTATGAGTGTGCGGGTTCATTTCCAGGTCAGGCAGGTACCAATGCAACATTGTGCTAAGTTTGGACACCAATGATTGAGTAAAGATGAAGGAAAACTTCTTTAAGAAACCTAGACTTTAAATAGCCGACGATCAAGAAGAAAGGAATAAACTAATTATCCTATCGTCCTTCGGTCTCCTAAGTATCGACAGAACGATATCGACGGCGCGCGTTGTTCCAAGGAATCTCAGCAAACCCCAACAGGGCCACAGCCTGCCGGGACTGCGGGATTGTTTGAGTTCCCGTAATCCTGTTACATACAGGACTTGAGAAGGAACATGATGGGTTGGATAAGGATGATGAGAAGAAGCCTCAGCTCTGCTGTTGAACTTATTGGAATTAGAAACTTTTTAAAGCCAGAGGTCCTAAATATTTTTAGAACCCAAACTAACGATAAGATTAATACACTAACACATAGATGATGACGCTAATGTGTCAGACAGTCAGTGATGACGAGCTCACACATAGCCCGCGGTGAGCGTTACAAGATGAGATATTGACAGCCCAATGAGAACATATCGCTTTGTAGGCGACGAGACAAAGACCAAAAATGTACGAAATTAAAGTTTTGTGATTGGCAAAATAGGGTTGATTAATAGATAGATTTTTTTTCCAGTTTAGTCAGAAGCCAGTAAGTCTGACGCCAGTCTAACCAAGGGGTATTGGATTGCCCGGGTAACTGGGTTGAGGAGATCAGATAGGCAGTTGCACCTTGTAAAACACTGGTTCTTAGCTGCATCCACTTAGATTGCAAGCCGACCCCAACATAGTTGAATAAAAGCTCGGAACTTGATGAAGTTTGTATTATTATTGTCTGTATTATTTTTAAATGATTCTGTTACTAAAACCACTATAAGATGAATACACTAACACATAGATGATGACGCTAATGTGTCAGACAGTCAGTGATGACGAGCTCACACATAC
This sequence comes from Helicoverpa armigera, assembly GCF_030705265.1. Classification (NCBI taxonomy): domain Eukaryota; kingdom Metazoa; phylum Arthropoda; class Insecta; order Lepidoptera; family Noctuidae; genus Helicoverpa; species Helicoverpa armigera. The sequence goes on along the minus strand of NC_087147.1, from coordinate 826,879 downwards.
CCGCGGTGAGCGTTACAAGATGAGATATTGACAGCTCAATGAGAACATAGCGCTTTGTAGGCGAAGATACTGTGGTCAAAAATGTTATGTTTACTGAACGTCAAAATGGGTTTGATAAAATTAGTCGATGAAAGCTAAATATATTTGTAAGTAGTGTTAGTATAGTGCGTAAGAGATTTTTTTTAATACCTATTGTCGTTTTAGATGCACAAGAGAAAAGTAGCTTTTATTTGGATGTGATAAAAAATTATTATAAAAATTACACTATTATGTACTTCTTTACCGAATAGTATCAGTTTTTCTAGATGAAAGGCATATACCGTGAAAATTGCATATTGGGCCGCAATAAAAACTAGCCAATCTCTCATTCTTTTGTATAATCTATATATGTGCCAAGTATCATAAAAATCCATTCATTCTGTTTGCACCTGAAGAAGTAACAAATATACACGCACTTACAAACTTTCGTTTTCATAACATTAATGTGATATGCTATGTTTAAACTACGCAAAAAGTTCAAATACTTGTAAAGTTCATCTACCACATTGAGTGTCACCCGAAAAAAATCACATAAATATCTAATCACAAGTAACACAAATTTTCATTCACCAAGCTCTCAGCCTACAAAGGTCGGGGTTTGGTTCTGCGCGTTGCATTCTTGAGCAAGGTCAGTGATGCGCTCGATAACTCCCTTTCTACACTTGGTTAAATAAAGGCTTAATCATTACCTTATTGTGTTGTGAATATAGTTATTATTCTTGGTATTTGTAGTTTTAAGTATCTGGAATTTAAGTTTTAAAATATGCAATGCATATGCAATTATTTTATGTTTGAAAATTATGTAGTGGATTTGGTAATTAGGTAGGCATTACAATTTGTTTTTGTTTTTGAGAGAGTGCTAGACTCGCACCAACCAAACCATTTTTATAATTAAGATTGATAGTAAGTTTTCTTTTACATAAAGAAATCCATTCCTTATCAACATTTAGGTAAACTTTATAATGGAAAGGTGTATGTTTGTATATGATTTAGATAAACTGATATAGAAAACTTTCACCCTAAGGATGACTGGAGAGAATGCCTGTGGCATTAAGTCCGCCTGTGTTATTAATTTTGCATAAAGTTAAATAAATAAATAAAACTCTTTTACCTGCAGAAAGCTACATTACTTTTGAAATTCTTAAACTAAATTTTATCTGAATATACCTACCTACGCGAAGTAGTTACCCACGGTCGCGAGTGGAACCGTGGGACATTAAGCAGCATATTCGGAATTTAAGTGGAACCGCGGGCAACAGCTAGTATATTCAATAAAGACAGTACCATAGTTTAGATATACTATTATATATTCTCTTGATATCAAAGGTTATTGTCTAAAGTATCATCAATCCCAGTAATGACGTGATGATATAATTGTAGTACATACATACATATGTATATACATGTATATATGTGGTTACAAATTGTTATTTAATTTACTATTATGTAATTGCAATGTCATGTGGACGGTTTAATGTTAGATGGAGAGTTTTATTAGATTTTCTTTGGAGCCTAGCTAATTTAAATCATTGGTGGGAGACTGCGATGAAAACGACGGTCAAATAGGTACTGAATATTTTCTGAAATGAACTGGGTGCTGAAAATGAACGCTCCACTTATTGTATAACGAAGTTGCAGTAACTGTACATCAAATCTGCCAGCGGCTTTTCCCGGAATTACTTCCATGAATGGACCATTTCATACTAAACTAAAATAATTTTGCAAAAGTCTTACAGAATCACACCACAGTAGTGCCTGAAATAAGCTTGTTCAAGCAAATAAAACAAATTCTTCAACTAGATATCGTATACCTAAATAATAACTTGCGTATGGACGACTTTCTAGTAAACATTGGATGCGAAATATTATTAAAATGATAAAACAATTAGGCCTACATCAAAAGATGAAACTAACATCTACAGATTCTTATTTCACTCTCGCATGTCGTCGTTAACACACTTGCCCAGTGACCGTGCGGCCGACCTCAGCTTTGGCAAAAACTGTTTATTTGATATACTCTATTAAGGCTACGAATATTATGCAGTGAGTCCCTCTGACATAATCACGACAATGTCTTAAGCAAGGTTTCACTTAATAAGCTTAGCTCTAGTTGGGGAGACGATCAGATATTAAAGTTGTAGATATAGGCCATTTTTTCAGCCAGTCATTTCATCATCTCAGCTATAGGACGTCCACTGCTGAACATAGGCCTCCCCCTTAGATCTCCACAGATACCTGTTGGAGGCGACCTGCACCAGTCATTTAGTTTGCAGTTAAAAAAGAGTGTCTATGGAGTTTCTTGCCGGCTCTTCTCCATTAGACCAACTTTTTGGAACCGTGCAAATAGTGTGATGTTTCATAGGCCTATGCGAAATAAAAAAGATTTTGATTTTGAAAAAAATCGACGGGACTTCAAGATATTCTTTGCAAAATAAACGATTGGATTTGATGCCAATGTAAAACAATATACCTACATATAAAAATACTGCGTATGCGTGAGACTACTAATGGCTAACTTCAGAGTGCAAAAATATTTTATGAAAGCTTCAGCCAGGACAATATTTAGAATCTCCTCTTTTTAAATCGATTAAAATTTGGGATTACCGGATTACAGGATTTTTCCGAGTGTTTTGAAAAAAAGTATAATAATATTGATGATGCAGTTTACCCCCGAAGACAGAAAACGTCACTATCCATCTTCGTCTTCTGCTGGTGGTATTCTGCTGAACCTCTAAATAGAAATGTTCGTGAATATCCACTATATCCGAACGTTGCTTCACCGGCGCGTCTAAACATTGTGCTATTGTCTTTATTTTCCCGTGTAAATCCGATTTGTGCCAACGCTAACTGTGAACTTCGGCTTAATTATAGCTTTTAAAAATAACTCATTCATTGCTCGCTCTCCTAAGAAACCACTTCCCGTGTGTGTGGGGCCACCAGTGCCAAAGCCTGCTGAGGGATAGAACCTACAAAAGAGCTACCGCGGGCTTGTACATAAAGGGGTCCAAAAGGAACATGATGGGTTTTAATCAGTAAGAGTCTGACACTCCCTCACGCTGCACCCATAGAGGGAGCCGTCATTTGATGATTTCCCACAAAAAAGGTAAAATGCAGTCTATGCCACTCCAAATATAACACACATTGATAAATAATTTCTCGGGGCAATGGTACGGGCAGTATAGTTCTCACGGGACGTTTGTGAAACCGCGGGACAACACCAGTAGTAAATATTTTACAAAATATCCATATCTTGTAATACCCACCACCTTGTCTACCTACTTCCGCAATATCCTATTGCTTGGAAACAATTATTATTGCTAACTCAAACGTCGCCAAAAAGTGAGACACCGTGAAAATCGATCAGCTACGGTTAAAGCTATTAAAAATCATCCACGGTTCTCTTATATGCATTTCTATGTCATTGTGACACGGTGAAGCTTAGTGTCGGGTACACAATTCTATAAATTTATTTCTATGTACCTATAAGTATTTTTGAGGCCATAGAAACATTTAATTCATTTCATCATCAATCAAGAAGTTCTATTATAAACCTATTTCTAGAAAAGTTCGTTAATTAGAGTTATGTTAATAAGAGAATCACTCTTTTATTGTTTCTATTGCAAGTTTTTAAATCAGTTCTCGCTGCCTAAGTAAACAACTATGTTGGGGTCGGCTTAAAAAAATACCAAATGCATATCCCTCCAATGTATTATGTTACAAATATAGAAAGAAAGCTATTGACCGGTGTATACCAACACATAATATGCATATGCATGTCATAACGATTACTTATTTAAGTGTCACTGTGACAAGCTTCTCTTGAATTTGTAATAAAATAATTATTGTTGCTACACACTTACAAACAGAAGCTTATCAAGAAATTGAAATAAGATAAAGGTTAGAAGTGGCATTCTCTCTCTTTCCTAATAACTAAAATCTGGGAGTCGTCAAGTCTAGATTTATTTTCTAAAACCCATTATTTGTTCACCGATTTCAAAACTTATTTCAAGTAAAGGTTCAAGTCGCGGAGGAAGGAAAGATAGCAAAGATGCCATGGGGAAGCTAGGCATTCTTCTCGTATGTCAGGTAACGCACAGTAGGTGTGATCAGTTTCTAAAACTAATGAGTCGTTCGCGTTCCCTGTCAAATCCAAACTAATCTGTCAAAGATTGGTCTTGAATTCTTGATTGATTGCTCATTTAGTAGTAAAAAAAATGGGCAGGTTTTAAAGGAGGTGTGTAAAAGAGTTAGTAACGTTCCTCGTCCCCCGAACACCCGCATGTTGTCGCGCTACTTTCTTAGGAGATTTTGCGTTATGACATCTCCGCTACTCATTTTGTTCTCCATGGCTCAAGTCCACAAAGTACGTAGTTTCTAACAAATGTGAAACACTTGCATTCATTCATCGGGGAACACATTATTTCATTTAAGCGATAATTTTTTGCACGAGTTTGTTTTGCCACTCAACACTGTGGGGTAATTGATGGGGAAACAAAAAGATGGTAAGCGTGAGTCGTGCCAATAATGTGGGTGTTCTGTGGGTAATATTATTTTTATGTATAGAGGAAGAGTTTTAGAAATTAACTTAAAAAAATGTACCTATGTATAGTTAGTGTTACTTTATTATAGAATAATGAAAAACTTTCTAAAATAGAATGAAATATAAATGGTAATACAGAAAGAAAGAAATAAAAATCATTTACGTAACAATATTTAGAGTAGAATAAATTTATTTATTTATTTGTTTAAAAAAACAATAAAACAAATGATGTATTTATACTATCATGTTTACCAGCCTATGGATGTACTTTTTGGGAGCTTTAAAAATTAAATGTACCTACGTATGTATATTAAAATTAACAAAAATATAAATTGGTAATTCCTTTAATTTCACACAGTTTCATTTCCTTATGTATTAATACAAAATGGTTCCTTTTTCACTTTCTTTCAAAATGGCTCCATGTTCCTGTCTAAACCCACTCCTAATTCCAACTCTAAGTTACTGTATCACCTTGATCCAAAGTCATTATTCTGACATTACCTAGCGTGACTTCAGATCGTAAGGTCCTGGGTTCGAACCCCGGGTCGTGAACAGTTGATTTTGTCGAGTTTTCCTCGGGTTTTTCTCACAGCCTTCGATTCTGTGAGTATTAGTATAATGGACATTTCGACAGTATTTACCTACGTGAGATTCTTGTCCGATTATTATTTTAATTGATAGGTCTGTTAAACTGGTATTAATGAAGTATTCTTTATTAAAAATGAAGCATTATTTTTGAAACACGAGCGTGAAAAGTTTTTTTAGCTCAATTTTATTGAATTTTGTATGTGTTTGGTTTATGTGTGATTAAATCACGGATTAAATTCATATGATCTACTTTGAAAAAAATATACTAACATCGACTTTATGACTACAAATCATTTAAAACACTACCTATACAATGTGTCCCGGGGATAAGTGACCGCCCGAAATTTTTTGAATATTTGTACAAAATTAAGGAATTTCCTTTATATTTGGGACTTACCGCCTTTGGTTTTTTTTTAATGATTTTTAGTAAATACTGTGACGTGCTGCAGTTTTTTTAAGATATTTCCTAAGTTTTTACATCTTTTAAATTCTTTTTCTTTATTGACTAGCCGACATCATAGTTTATCAATTAAAATTATCAAACATAACAAAATGTAATAAAACATTTATTAGAAAAAAAAGAAAATAAAAATTCAAAGAAAATAACGCCTTTTTTCAGTTTTTTCAAAATAAGTCCAATAAATGCCCCCTTAATATCACTTTCTTTTAATTTATTAATAAACTACATGATATTTCCTACAATAGCTCACAACAATGTTTGCTGCTATTTCAAACAAATGCAAAAATACAGTCAGTTGAAATTTGAAAAAAAAAGAGCAAAGCCTGTTATTAACAGGCCTGACAATAAAATTTTTTTAATGATTTTTTTCAAAAATATAAATGAAATTATCCTTAATTTTGTACAAATATTCAAAAAATTTCGGGCGGTCACTTATCCCCGGGACACATTGTATATTGAAGCTAATTATTTGACGCGATTTCAGCCACTTCCTGAAGGAACTACATATTTCCTGTACATACATAAAATATATGCCCCGGAGTAATGTATCGTAGAAATGGTGAAAGAAGTTTTTAATAACTATATACCACTATTTTTTCAATTCTAAAAGGCTTACAAATTACTCTCGCAGTATAGATGAGACGATATATTAAAGAGGACAGTTTCAATGGGTTATAGAGTCACAAATCATTTTAATATGTACACATAAATAAGGCCTAAACAGATGTGCCAATAAGACACACGTTTATCTATAGATATTAATATAATAAAGAGAAAACTTATCTCAAAGCCTCTGAAACTACTGATCCGATTCGGAAAATTATTTCGTTGTTGGAAAACACTCTTGGCGAGTAACATAGTTTACATTTTACCGGGTGAAACAAAAAACAAACACACAAAAAACAGCTAATCTATACTAATATTATAAAATTATAGAGTTCATTTGTTTGCATTTTGTTTGTATTTTTTATCCTGGTTCGAGTCGCTCAGTAGTTCATAGGACGTGGGTAAAACCGCTTGAAAACGACTGAAACCGGGGTGAACTGCTAGTATATCATAAGTAAGGTCTAAACAGATGTGCCAATGCGACACACATTAATCTTACAAATATGACGTCTACAAGTAAATGTGGGGTAATTGCAGGTTGATAAACTATGCTTTGGGTGACTGGAAAACTGCTATACCTTTATAGAGAGGATGGTGACGAAGTTTCTTTGATAAGTCTTCAGAATTTCTAGCTTTTATTTGCGGAAAAGACAGTTCGAGAGAGGACCTCGGGGCTAAGTCAAAGTCTTTTTTTATATTTCAAATAGGCCTATGAAAGCTTTTTCGAAACTGCAAACTAGTTGCACGGTTCGAAAGAGTTGGTCTTGGAAAGAACCGGTAAGAAAATCATAGGCTTCAATTATTTGGCCTCTTTTGTGGGTCTGCTGTGGCTGCGGGCTGTTTCGCTCGGGACACCGCGGCAATGGTACATGAAGGCCTAAGAAGGAACAAGGTGGGTTTTAGTAGTAAGAGTCTGACATTCCCTCACGCTGCACCTACAGAGAGATGATTCCCCAACAAAAAAAAGATTCTTGCCAAATTATGTGTGACTGCTTATTTTATTAATATGGTTAACATTAACACATCCTGCAGATTAATTAATTGGTCAATTTTGACCAGCAATCAAAGACCCTATTTGGACTACTAAAAGCCTACAATTAGGCCTAAAAACTTACCGTAACGACGACCCTCTTAAGGCAGAGCCTTGTACATTAATATTTCAAAAGCGAATTAAATTCTTGTAAATGCTTGTAAAGATAGATGGGGTAACTTGTAGGTCAGAGATCATTTAACTAATATTTTCTAATTAACTTTAACAACTTCAAGTTAAAGTTGGCCCACACACTGAGGACTAAACAGTCGGCCCACAGTTAGCAAAACATATTTCTAAATAAATTCTATACAGTATTATAAACAAGAATAAAAAAAGAATATTACGAAAGAGGATATGTACACTAAAACTAAAAAAGCGTAAAAAAAAATCTTGTTTCCAATCATAGCTTTCAGTCAGTCTGATACCGGCTAAATCTTTGTAATGTGCGTACTTCCGCTTCCATACTTGTACTTCCATTCATCTTCATACTAATTTATGAGCCCAAACAAGCTATCGGCCGACTAAAAGTTTGCAGTGTGTGGTTACGGTAAAGTAAGCGCCATAATCAATTATTACCATGTGTATGTACTGATGATTTCCGAATGTAGTTATTTAGAAGCCTGCAGTAGTTAACTTAAATGTTGAGTAGTGTAACCAGATTCGTTAAAATTGAGGACAGAAAAAAATTGTCAGCATGTTTTTTTTTTTGCAGCATTTCTTTCTAATTTTTTTCAAATAATATACTCTGTTTGCTAAAAAAATGACAGATTCGAAAGTTACGTTAAACTTGCATGACAACTGAGTAAAATAGAAGGGACTCTTTCTTTTGCATTTCCAAATCCATCCATTCATTTTCCATCCAACTTGACCCAGACCCAACAAAACCTTATTTTATATTTTAACAAAATTAAACTCGAGGTTACCACCAAAAAATTAAGTCCTATTAAACTAAGTACAATCGGAAACTTCGTTATTTGACAACATGGAGAACAAAATGACTAGCGGAGGTGCCAGAACGGAAAATCTCTTGAGAAAGTAACGCGCCAAAATGCGGGTGAGCGGGGGACGAGGAACGTTACTAGCTCCACCCTTATACGGTTTATCTGGACCCGCCCAAAATCGTTGACATTTGTATATCTCATAGATCTTATTTCATATTGGCATGCTGAATATGAGCCGAGATATGAAGAAACATAATTGCATTTTAAGACCTATAATTGTAACCATATTTTAAGCAAATAATTAAAAAAAGCTAATTCTAATTCTAAATTCTAGAACTCTAACGTCTCATTAGTTCACTCTTAACTGATCGTTTTGGTCATACCTTCCGCACATATTTGACCTAGAAAGTGTTAAATATGCCTTATGGCATCCTCTCAACTCCATGTTTAACAACAAAAGCTCTCAAATACCGATGTTCTGATACAATTTGCTTTTAAAACGCAATATTATTAACAGCGTCCGTCCGTGACGCATCTTATTTCCGCTCCATTCACTTAAGCTTTGCCAATTATATCGATAAGTTTTGCGCGTGACTTTGCTTGTGGTATGGAATTTGAACTTTCAGATACTGGATTTTTTGTCTTTTCATCATCATCATCCTAGCCTATTCCTGTCCGCTGCTGAACCTAAGCCTTGATGAGCTTCTTTTGTTCAGTTTATAAGCTACTCAAAAAGTTTTGCAATTTCCTCTAATATATAACGCCTAAAAAGTTGAATACAGGTGAGGTCAAACACACGCAGTATTTTTTTAATGCCTATATTTTTTCTATTAATTTGTTGGAATTACTTTAATCAGGGTATTGTCCCATTGCTAGTAGTCAAATATTTTGACAATGGCTGGGACTAGGATACTATGATATATACAATATGAGAAATAGATCAAACCTTGGAATATTATGATAAAGGAGAATAATTTAACCCATTTTATCGACCAACTTTAAAAAATTGTACCAAATAAGGAAATCAATTCATAAAACCATTACTACCTACGAACATGAATTTGACCTACTTACATCAATAAGTATAGTAAGTACCTCACGATTTGTAGATCATTTGTAATTCATCACTATACTCATCACGATTATTATACCCGTAGGGCAAAGTGCAATTAACGGAATAATTATAATTGGTGCAACTAACAAAGAAGAGTTTCCAGGGTCTGCAGTATACTTGGTTAGATCTTGAAAACAACTGTTTCAAGTCAACAACTTTTTATCGTCCCACTGCTGGGCACAGGCCTTCTCTCACACGGAGAACGATTGAGCATTAATCAGCTTGAAGGTTTGAACTTGGAAGCAAACGGGTCCAGAATTGTTAACAAAATTTTCAGGGAGGAAATGGAAATCATATAACGCTGAAAAGTTGCAAATTAAAAACGCAAATAAAGCTTATAGCTAGTGTTAAATAGCCCATTTGATGCCAAAGGTATACTTTTTATCCTATTGCCAAAAGTAGTTCCCTCGTGACATGCGAAACAGCTAGTAAAAATTATATCGGCTTATATTAATATAAAAACAAAAATAGCCCTTATCACCCACCCTTCTCCAGTGCCTGTATGTTTTTACTGAGAAGAAGAAGAGGACACAACAAACTCCCCAGAAACACATATCAGACTCTTAGATTTCCTCTTATACCTGCCACTGAAAACATTTTTATACTAATAAACCATTACCACCATTTTATAGAGCAGTCCAGTACTAAGTAGAGCCCTAACAAGCACCATATCGCTCGATCCTCAGTTTTGACACATACAAATTCTGTCTGCCGACTTCAGCAGATCGAAACTTATGTAACCGGACTTAAAAATAATCTATTTAAAAGCTCCAACAGAAATAAAATCGAGGCCAAAAAAATGAACCCACCAATTTTTTTCCCAACTTTTAAGCTACCTCTGAAAATATCGATCCATTTTCATTCCATATTCGAAAAAAGATCACCCGGAAACAACCCCACCAGTAGCATCCTTGGTTGCTCAACCAAGTTAGAATTCAGAGCATCTATATAAGCGTTAGGTTTTCCTTGCAACCGTCAGTCGTAGCAACAATATATGCGCGTGCGCACGTATCAAGTAATTGTGTCTGTGATTGTGCAGTGAAGTGTAAGAACGAAGAAGCTTGTCAAAAAGTTAGTTTTTTTTTCCTTTTTTTGCTTTTTAAGTTTATTTTTTTGAGTTTCGTGTGTGGAGCTTTTATTCTTAGTGTTTTGTCTTTGGTCGTGTTTGTAATGTTTGATTGTATTTCTAACAAACAATAGTTCATGTTTGACAATAATTTGTGTTAGTTTATTTGCAATATCAAGACGAGCCATATAAATTGACAAACAAACCAAAATCGACTAAGTTACGATTAAGTTACAATTAAGTTGCGAACGAAGAATCATCATATCTATATATTTTTTTAAGTTATATCAAATTTTTATTAATATCAAAGTTTTTAACAACCATAACAAATAATATTTATAGAAAATAAACTGCATACTTCCTTACAAGTTAAAAACAACTTCCTAAGTTAACAAGTTGTAACTTATTTGCATAATCATGGAAGCCGAATCATTTGAATATAATACTAATTGGCTACTAACCGCTTGAAGTTATTAAGTTAAAATTACAGTTTTAATTGACTTAATAACACTTACCTGCTTTTACGTGCATCACTTATGTAAAAAAGAAAAAAAAATAAGCTGTCAATTTTGACAGTTTTTTTTTTTTAATATTGTAACGGTTATTTTACTTAACTATTACATAGAAACGGACAATCTTTAACCTCTCAATAACTTGTCATTTTAACTGTAAAACAAGTATATATTGCAATTGCATTTACAAGAATTTATCTGACAACCACACACACTTAATTTCTGAATAAATATCAGCAATACGTCTTACTCCTCACTAATAGTATAAATGTCACTGTTATTCTGTATGTTGGTTTGTATGTCATGCTTTAAAAGTAAAAGGCTCGAACAATTTTTATCACAGACAAGCTGCTTTTCCGCGGTTTTCCCGCATCCGGATAACTGCTTCCCGTGACAAAAATATCCTATGTCCTTCTCCCGGGTCTAAGCTACATCACCTCGTATTTATAGCTTACACCTTTCAGCAATACTTAAGTTATAGGAAGTGTAACTAACACGACTTTCTTTTAATATGAAAAGCTATGGCCCGGGTGCTAAAAAAATCTCTTCAACTTTGACACTTCAAAAACTTTCTAACTATTGCACTAAATTCGAAGAGTGAGTTCACAGTTTATGAACTTTAAATAAATAATCGGTATGTTGACAATATGGAAACAGATTTATATTTATGTCCACGTGCGTAAAAACTGTCAACGAAAACCGCGGGAAACATGAAACATATGACAGCTGACTCCGCCATCTTTGTCACAAACGTCAATCTACCAAGAAGGTTCACATCGCCGAAATTACTTCACAAAACCTTTTCAATAAATGTTTAATTATAATTTTACGAGCATAGTAAAGTATTTAGGAGAATTAACTTGTGTAATACGAATGACAAAAGTACAGGCATGCAACTAGAAACATTGTAGGCGATTAGTTAAATAGTTTTAGTAATATCTCTTTAGGATTATTCGTTGGAAATTACGATGCTCTTATGAATAAAATTGCTGGAATATTTTAGTTGTTTCGCTCATAAAATTTACTTTGAAGACGTGATATAAGGCCCGTTTAAATATTTCTATGTATTACTTCACTTCAGTTTTTTTGTTACTAACCGAAGTTTAAGGCTTGTAAGAATTTTTTTTATTTAAGTTTTCTTTCTGAAATCTTTCAATCTTCTTTATTGTATTTATTTTTTATCTTGAATTTAGTCATCAGTCCACATAGTTCAGAGAGTGTACCGATGAACACTGACCTTCCCTAACTTTTGATGCACACCCATAAAAAATATAAAAAGAATTTAGTCGTAATAAGAGTTTAGCTGTACCTAAATACTTCTTTTATAATATATTTTTTAAGTCTACACATATTTTGAAGTAAAATAAAATAAATTGTGATTATATTTCGGTTGAATACTAAAAGAAAACTGCATTACAATACAATAATAATTTGTCAATTGTTCTACGCATAAACTTGCTCATTTGTAGTGTCCACTTAAAACCAGTCCACTCGAACGGTCATTGGTGTTAAGCTCATGTGAATAGGTAACTCTTCACCTTGACACTTTTACTACTATTCCCTGTAAATTATACTTAGAAATTAACGTTACTTTAATTATTATTTTGTATCGGTTGTTTTCTGCGGTGTTATCCCTATCTCAAAGGAATTTTTTTACACATTATGATAAAAAGTATGTTAAAAAGCAGTCTATTAAAACGGACACAGGAAAGTACTAAGTACTTCTACAAAAGCCATCCTGTCTGTCTGTATAGGTTCGTTTCGCGCTTTTATACCAAAACTACTGAACCTATTTATTATTTAACCATTTATTTACACACACGAAAAAAGTAGAAGTAACATAAAATAGTACAAAGGTACTGCTTATTTCTAATGAAATCTCTTCCAGCAGACCCGTAGTAGGAGAGTTATATGTTTATATGTTTGGTACACAATTAAAAGCCTGAGCAAAGACATACGCTTCTTTCTATCTGGTTGAGGGAACTAGCTAGAAGTTCTTCCCTTAGGAACCAAGCAAAACCAACTATTAACTTATACTTTTACCTATAGCAATAGATATTCGGCTTTTCACCCTGACATCTTAATTTAAAATCCTAAACCCATACATATATTGCTGCAACTAGTTTCCGAGATAATTTCTGTCATCATTCCACATGACTATTAGATCGACATACGCAATTTACTCTTGTATTACCTACTTTATATATTAATGGTAGTCTGTCGAAATAATTTCACATCGTTCTGACACGGGTCGCAAATCTCGTTGCATCCCATTGCGAGAGAACGTAAATGTATCAACGTCAATTTTATTTGAGACTAACTTCCGCCCGCGACTTCGCCCGCGTAGAGTTCGGTTATATCGCGTTTCCAAGGGAATTCTTCAAAAGTCCGGGATAAAAACTATCCTATGTTCTTTCTCAAGGTAAACTCTATCTCTGTACAAATTTTTATTAACATCTTTTCTGTGCTTTAGACGTGAAAGCGTAACAGACAAGCAGACAGACAGAGTTACTTTCGCATTTATAATATTAGTAGGGATGCGCTGGTTTCCGTAATTTCACCAACTGAAATCGAGTAACATTTCGATAAATTTTATGACGTGACAAAAAACAAATGACCATATTTTTCCTTCATAACTGACAACTGTGGAAAACGTTTGACAACACTATACGTTTGTTTGCCCTGCTTTGTACATTTTGTTCCAAAATTATGAAATGTAACGTCATTGGCTCAACCATTTTATATCCAAAACAAATGGGCGATCTTTCCCATTGTAAAAATATTGAAATGAACATGCTCAAATAAAATTCAAGTATTTTGGTCAATTTTTCTTAGTCATCATTCTCCGAGCCTTTTTCCCAACTATGCTGGGGTCGGCTTCCAGTCTAACCGGATGCAGCTGAGTACCAGCGCCTTACAAGGAGCGACTACCAATCTGACCTCCTCAACCCAGTTACCCGGGCAACACAATAACCCTTGGTAAGACTGGGTCAATTCTTCATAGTATTCTTCATAGTAGACTAATATTAATCAATACGGATACCTTCAAGAAAATCATATGTAGCCTGTACTGACAGAATTTTCGAAATTAGGTCAATAGGTCCCGAGATTACCAAAGACAAATACAATTTTAAATATTACAAATAAATGATAAAAGGAAACTAAAAATTCAACATTGAAGGTTAAAAGTATAATACTAAGCACTTATTAAACTTTTAAGCCTCTTAACAAAAGTCTTAAAACGTTTAAGTAGTAAGTCGAGGTCTGACCGAATGGATGCCATATTTATTTTTAAGCACACCTATTTAGATACAAAACTTGGTCTGCGAGATTGTTCCGTTACCGCGGCCCTGGTACATAAAAGGCCTACGACGGAACACGACGGTTTTTAGTCAGTAAGAGTCTGACACTTCTTCACCGCTGCTAACCCACAGCGAGAGGGGTCATTTGATGATTTTTGACGTCGGTAAAAAATATAAAGGAGATCATTCAAGTCTCGAACATTTTGTACCCAAAAATGAAAGTGCCGGCCAGAGAAAAAAAATAGTAGATTCTCGTAGAGAATAACGCCCTGAAGATTTTTTACTATTACAAGAATCGTCTACAATTAACCCCCAGGCTGCTATTGGACGTTGAAAATACAAAAAAATCACACAATGTTTGACAATTGGAGGAGGCAGGCGCTGCTTTCAAGCAACTCCTGCCCAACCTGAGAGGCCCAAACGCTTTCTTTTTTTTTCTTTGATAGGAAATCATTAAATGACCCCTCCCGCTGTAGGTTAGCAACGTCTTCGGTTAACCCCTAGACTGCTATTGGAGTTTAAAGTGTGAGTACCGTGAATAAAAAATATATACTGGAATGTTACGAGAAATAACGTCTTTTTTTAACTGACCGTGTAGATTACTCCCCCTCTACACCGAGGAGCTTACTGATTGAAACCCATCGTGTTCCTTCTGACCGGGGTTTGGCCCTGGTGGGCTCAAGGTGGTTGTCTCCAAGGAGACAGAGGGACGATGAGCCACCCGAAACTATAGGGGGACAAACATTGTGTGACTTTTTTGTATTTTCAAAGTCCAATAGCAGCCTGGGGGTTAACTGTAGACGATTCTTGTAATAGTAAAAAATCTTCAGGACATTATTCTCTACGAGAATCTACAATTTTTTTTCTCCGGCCGGCACTTTCATTTTTGGGTACGAAATGAATGATCTCCTTTGTCAAAGATGGCTGACATATTTCTGAATTTGGAATGATGGTAAAGAGGTAAATAATTTAGGTCAAATATTTTTTTTTATTCTTGGCATTATTGAAGGATTAGCTTTTCGAAGCCCGAAATTGTCAATCTACTTGTAACTGATTTTTGAGTAGCCTATCTTCATCTTCGAGATAAATTGTCTACCAGTGAGTCCCATTGGGAACAAAGCCTGCTGGGGCTGCAGGATTGTTCGCGCGAGTTACCGCGGCGCTGGTACATAAAGGGCTTAAGAAGGAACATGGTGGGTTTTAGACAGTAAGAGTCTGACGCTCCCTCACGCTGCACATACAGCAGGAGTCATTTGATGATTTCCCACAAAAAGAGAAGAAAGATGAAGAGGTTTTAATGTTCTAGGGTAAAAATAGACTAACTCATTTTCTAGTTTATAATATTGAGTAAGAAAGTAAGGAAATACAAATAAACTACAAAGTTAACCATCCAATTAACTTCAACTTGTTCAGAAATTCTGACAAATGTGCATACTTACAAATTGCACTTGTTGAATGCAATTTAACTGCATTAGACGAACTCAATCAAGTTGACGTCTTAACGCTATTATAAGCTGTGAATAGCTTAGTTTAGGGCTGTCAGAAGTCAAGAATGACAAGATATGTAATATCAAAATTGTGGCAGAAATTGTGCATAAAAAAAATAGTGTGTATTTGTCCACACATTCGCACAAGCAACGTCACATAGTTCCTAACTAATCTGAGCTTGTACTACAAACATAGATACTTTTATATTTATTTTTTCTGAAAATACAAATATTATACATAGAAACACCTAGACTAAACCAACTACCCATGTTAATGCACTCAAATATTTTACTTATGCGGGAATTGAACCTGCAACTTCCTAGTGGCATCTATGTATACAGCATTTTTGTAACAAAGGTGATAAAATATATAAAATTTCTTGTAGAACATTTGTTACGTAATCGAAGTCCAGAATATAAAAATGCTCCAATTTTATTGCCGCACTTCATTTTTCTATGAGACAGCCCTAACTTGTAGCTAATCAGCTCATTTACAATGTGACAAATCTTATCACTTACTCTAAGCTTAGTAATCCTACAAGTTTAAGCGTAACTTAATAGTACTTAATTACGTAGGTACCTATAAAGTTTTCTAAGGACTTAGGCCCATTTCCTATCCATTTCCCTAGCAAGAAAAACAGCCATCGTGCATCGGGTCAAATGTCGGCCGACGACGGTTTAGTCTGCAATACCTATGCTCTTAATCGAACTATCTAAGTTCGAAAGTTTAAGTTTAAGTAATCTAATCATCCATAAATAGTCGGGAAATGTTGTTATCCTGTGCGAAGCCGAAGCTGGTCGCTAGTTTTAAAAATAAAGAAGCTTTATTACACACAGCTACCCTACATTTTGACGATTCAGACAAAAAAAACGAGCTCACTCTATCCTAAGCCATCTGTTCAATACTTACGTTGAGGAGCCACGAGAACTGTCATACTTAACGTTAACTTTCGCATAATATTGTTTAGGCCTACAATAATGATGATTGTAGTTACATATTTTACTTCAGTGTTTGCCAAAAACAATTTGACTCCGAAAAAAAACAAAGAATTATCTATAACACATTGCAAGCGACCTCTTATAGACCACAGACAATAGAATACCGTGGGATTCTTGCCTCACGAAGGTAAACTTCGTACTTTGAGTACTTAACTATCTGGACATGCCATTGCTGCACTTTTCTCCCTGCCAAATGTATAAAGGTGCACTTTGAATGCTAACTGCCGACTGCAACTGCTGACCACACGTGCAGCGACTGCATGAAATTAGTGCTGCTGCCGCTACGCATCACGCACTTCTGGTTTGCATGTTTCATATAAAAACATGCAAACCAGAAGTGTTTCAGTTTGCAGTCGCGGCACGTGCGGTCGGCAGTTGCAGGTGGCAGCTGGTTTTTAAAACTTACTTTAATAGCATTACTCATACTCGTTTATACTATGTGTGTTAAGTTTATGCTTCTGTTTGTCAGGTTTGTCATGCGCGTGCGTAACAATGTGATCGAAAATGCGCTAGTGGGATGTCACTTTTGTTGACTTCCTCAAGTCAGTTATCCGGGCAACTCAATAGCCCTAGGTAAGGCTGGTGTCAGGATTACTAGCTTATGACTACCCATAACTACTGCCAAATATGTGTGGTGTGATTACCATGCTGTTCCAAGTGTTTCAATGCTCTAAGAAACACAGTCAAGATATTAGCCATTCGTTACGTACGACAGACGGACGGCCTTTTTACACGCAATTTGATGGTTACACAAAATTATGATGAGTATGATAAAATTCGGCCAAGTGCGAACGTATGGTCTTCTGACCACATAATTAAGAGTTTAAACTGCTGTAGATATATCCTTAAGACCTTTATCTTATTTAGTATAATCATTGTTAAATCATCATCATTCGTCATCTGCCTATCCTCGTCCTCTTCCACTATATGCATCCTCATTCATCCTCATCACCTTCCCCACAACATGACTCTCATTCCTCCGCATCACATGTCCATACTATGGAAGATTTTTATACCAATGTAAGCAGGTATTTTGGGCAAACGTCCTTTTGGTGTAGCTGAGAATTTTGAATGGAGCCTAACTATGAACGCATATGAATGTTTTAAACCATTACACCTGTTAAACACTCCATTCTGATGACGTCATCAAAGTCTATCATTTCTGTAAAAAATCCTGATTTGGACGATTCCCCACGCGCAAGTGTGCAAGATTTCATACAATTTCACTTAAAGAATTATCAAATTCGTTTCTTTCGGCAAACCTGACAGGTGTGCATTCACCATATTTTTTTTTAACCTAATTTTAACTTCATAACTAGGTCAACCTCTAAACAACCTTGAGCAACCCATCAAATCACAGCGAATATTCTCACAGCATCAGATAAACGAACAGTTTAACTTACTGCGGTTGCCGTCAACCAGCGCCTAACCTTCGCGCCAACCGTTTGGTTCACGACTCTGACATATCAACCGAGTAGGCGAGATTTGTAATTTTCTAAGTTATTTCTGTTTAACGTTCCAAGCATGGATAACTAAATTATTAACAGAGATGTCATAACGTAAAATCTTATAAGAAAGTAGCGCGACAAAATGCGGGTGTTCGTTGGACTAGGAACGTTACTAGCTCCGCCCTTACACGCCTTCTTTGGAACCCGCCTATTATCTATTTAAATAAAAATGATTTGTTGTTCGTTAGTCTGATTAAAACTCGAGAACGGCTGGGCCGATTGAGCTGATTTTGGTTTTAAAATGTTTGTAGAGGTCCAGGGAAGGTTTGAACGAATACGAAGTTCGCGGGATCAGCTAGTTTTTTAAATAAAATCACCAATCTAATAAAGATTCGTTTTGATTCGACAAGGAACCGGAATGTCTCGTTAGTTCTAGTAACTGATCACGCCTACCGTACGTCACTTGACCTACAAGAAGGCGCCTGACCTACCTTCCTCATAGCATCTCCGCTATCTTTCCTTCCTCCGTATTTCCAACATAATCGTGGGATTTACGGAACTTTAGTTAATGTTTGCGGCAGTTAATTCATTGAGTGAATTACTGGTAGTCGTTATTTAAAGTCGTAAAATTTTGATGTAAATGTTTATCGCTGTAAAGATCACCTGCCTAGCCTTTTCCCAACTATGTGTGGTCTGCTTAGAGTATAGCCGGATGCAGCTCAGTACCAGAGTTTTACAAGGAGCGACTGCTTATCTGACCTCCTCAACCCAGTTACCCGGGTAACCCAATAACCCTTGGTAACACTGGCTGCTAAAATTCCCAAAACTACTAAAAGTGTTCAAATCACAGCTGAGTCCTAAAATTGAACGTAAATTTAGAAACACGAAAGAACTCAGAGCCCTAGAAAGGCCTAGAATAGAAGCTTCTTTTTATCTGAGTGTGGGATGTAGTTCCTTTGAGATACCTACTTATGGAACTGCGGGGTTTCTGCATTCAATTTTCAACCTTATCACAATAGTGGAAGGTTAATGTTCGACTGGTATTGAACAAATTCGGGTCGGTTGACCTACCGGTGTCTATACCTTTATATACCAATTGAATTCGCAATTAAACTGAATCAGTAATAATACTTAGATAATTGACATTTACCGTCTACTTTACGGTTCATCCTGGTTAATAATTTACATGTTAATCGAATTTAAACTATAAATTGTGATTTTATTGTTTCTGTATTTATGCGTCGTTTATTTATAGGATGATGACTGAATAATATACTTAACTGTAAGTATGGTTTATACTTTATACGTATCGATGTATGGAATAACTTCCTCTTTGAAAATGTGGTCATGGAACTCCTGTATTTTATAATAACGTCTGAGTTATAGATTCCCATTTTTCCCTCTGGGTAAACATAACAATTTTAACCGAAAATCTTTTGGAAAATACAGCCAGATATGCGTTGATGTCTTTAACACCATTTATTCACATGTAAAAATACTAGTCGGTGTGAAACGCATGCTACAAAGATTGTGCTAAGTATGAATGTGGAAGGATGGAGAGGCAGAGGTAGACCGAGGAAAAGATGGATTGATTGCCTGAAAGAGGACATGAAGCAGAAGGGAGTGGATGTAAGTATGACGTCTGACAGAGAGGAATGGAAGAAAAAGACATGTTGCGCCCACCTCAAATGACTTGAGAACAGGACAGGAAGATGATGATGATGATTCATACAAATAAACCATAAATAAGTTTGATCGACACCTGATACTTTTGTTTGATGCAAAAGACAACATTTTTAAATGACTTTCATTACAAATTTCTCATCTCATGCTTGCGTATTAAATATTTGCAAGGGTATAAATATTACAAAATATTTCAGTACCTAATTATCCTGAAAAAAAAAAAACACTGCAAAATATTTTCATACTGAAAAGAACAATAAGTTTCACACTTGCAAAATGTGATTATTTCCATGTCATTATATTTTGCATACAATTAAGTTTACAACATTTGGCTGTGCCAACAATTGCAATGTGCAATGTGAACGAGTAAATTGACAGGTGTCTGTGAATCCTTTGTTATATTAATGTCTTAATTAATACGAAAATTATATCTGTAATAATCTACTTAATAACTGTTTTTCGCAATATCATTAATATGACGAATTAATGGTAATCTCCGTAGACAATCTAGTTTAGCTCAGCTATTTTATCAATCTCGTGTTAAATTCTAAGTGACTAGATTTCAATGGCTTTGTCCGAGTAGCTCATCTTTCTCCGTGACAATTTTATAGTCATCTATGTGTTTAGCTGTTTTTATCGTAAAATCGTAGCAAGTAAGCAATCTCACTTTGACGTTAATATAATAACTGAATCAATTCATATAGTAATATAATATTTTACGTAGGTATACTTATGTATAAGAACATTGTGTGACGTCTTACTAATGATAATTTTTTTTTCACAGGTACAATACATACACCCTAATTTCAAAATGGTTCCCTCAGTCAGAAGGGTAAGTGTCATTTTATTTTAAATCCTATATCAACTTTTTATTTTATAAATATAAATAAATAGGCTACAATGAGAAATTGTAATTTTGCATAATATACATACAGAAAACCACCATTAAGAGTACATTACATAACAACTACATAGGTAAAATATATTTTATACATTATTTCCTCTATGCAACCCTATACACACAAGTGATTAAAACAAACCAAAACACAACAAAGGAACCTAACATATCAATTACTTACTAAAACAATATACCTATACCTTGTCAATCAACCATCAATTCTAAAAACAATCAAGGCTTTTTATTTAAACATCAAATTAATACTTTATTACCTGCCTTCATAGAAGGCCGAAAAACTAAAAAAATATATGAAATTCTCACGCTAACGTATTGTGAAGCTCGGAGAACAGCCATTGATCATTTTAATACTAGACATTTGGTATAAACAATTGGATTTATTTAAACAATATATGTATGTAGTCAGGGATTCTTGATGACGTGTTAAAAGATATGAGATGTCAGAATGGTTAGGAAATATAGTTTTATGTAGGTACTATGTTGAAAAAATCGGAAACGGTTCCGTAGCGTGTCATATAGTTTATACCTAGGTACTTGACCTCATTTGGTGAGCTATTTAACTGAAGATAAACAACCTGAAGTATAGAAGGATGTTGTTTCGAGCCTTTTTTACAAAATACATTAGATAATTCACTTTTCCACTATAACTATTAAGTGCATATCTTTCTCTAAGTGATGACTTTTTCAACTGTTTACTCTTAATCACGTTTAGACAGAGCAGAGAGCGAAAGCCTTCAAGTAATTATTGTAAAGATTACGTTCAGATATCGCAAACCAAATAGGTTCATATAGGTAATACATGTTCTGGATTTAACAATTTTTCCCAAAGATACAATCAAAATAATAAAATAGTTCGCAAACAAAAAAGGTGTACGCATTGACGCGAGTCTACAGCTAGCATATATTATGCTCGCGGGCCCCCAATTTTCAATTTCGAAATGTTCTTAACACATGAGAAGAAAAATATATATTCACAAGCTCATAAAACGATAAAATAACTGTAATTACATCAGTTAACATACACCTTGTACATATAATTTTCACACCGAGATATCGATACCAGTTCCGATACCGATTTCACACGGATACCGATATTTAAAAATCTATAAAACACGATACTCATAAATCACTATACTTTATTATACATTATTATAATCAACTTTTTGCACTCTAACAGTACTCTAAAAGCACACTGCAAACTTTTAGTCGGCCGATAGTTTGTTTGGGCTCATAAATCAGTATGAAGATGAATGGTAGTACGCACATTACAAAGATCAGGTATTTAGCCGGTATCAGAACGACTGAAAGCTTTGATTTGAATTATTGTTTAATGACAATTTTTTTTGATGAATGACATAATTTTGTATTGAAATTGTAATCATTAAAATTATTTCTGTTATAAGAAAGACAGACGTTTGTTGCTGGGGAGTTTGTTGCGCCACTTCTTCTTCCCAGCAATAACACATAGGAAGTGGCGAAGGGTGGGCATTTCGGGGACAGTCATATGGAATTCTGACGATCGAAAAGTGCTATGTTTGGCCTAATTTGAATCAACGAATTTGACTGATTTGATTTAAAAAATAATGGCCAACCATCGGGTTTACTGTCGGCCGACTGTTTAGTATGCAATGTTCAGGTACTCTTATTATAGTTGTGAAAGCGTCGTTTAAACTTTATTTTTTGTGTGTCAGTATGTGTGTTCATGTATCTAAATTGCTGGCGTTATAACGATGTCTGCTTTTTGATTGATTGGTCCGTTATTATGTTTGGTAATAACCATCTTCGGTAAATGTGAATTTTGTTTATGAAATTACGCGTTAGTTCAGAGGTCTATTTTTGTGTGGTAATCGCCATAATTTGGTAAATGAGTGGGTATTTTTAAGCAACAATACAATATGTATTGTTATTGTAATGCTAGGCTACTATGAACACAGCGTTGTTCATCCGTCTTTGGAAATTTCCAGTTTCCCGTTAAGTTTTAAGTCGACTATAAAAAGCCATTTATAAAAAATATGTCAACAATGCCAGGCCAAAATTAATAACAAAAATATGTGGCCAAAACATATTTTTTCAGATCTAAGTTATGTTTCATTTTGCAAAATATGTATTACTGTAACAGCCTTTTCCTTTTCCGAATACATAAGTCTACATGACAAAAATCACAAAAATACCTTTTCCTAACCCATAAAGAAACATCATGCTATTCATACATACTCTTCCAAATACGAAAAAAAATACCAGACCAACATACTGAACTAAATAGTTCAATTGAATGATACTCGTATTTCCGTAACACGACCACGAGATCTCAAACCATTCACTCACTCCTTATTCGGTATATTTTTTACCTATCCAAAGGATTCTAGCCTATATCTAAATGCCAGTTGACGTCCTCACATTCTAATTGAATGAGATATTTTATATCTTACGAAATCCTAATCCTAACTAATCTTATAAATACGAAAGTAACTCTGTCTGTCTGTCTGTTACGCTTTCACGTCTGCACCACTTCTTCTTCCTCTGAGCCTTTTTCCCAACCATGTTGGGGTCGGCTTCCAGTCTAACCGGATTCAACTGAGAACCAGTGCTTTACAAGCAGCGACTTCCCTATCTGATTCCCTCAACCCAGTTACTCGGGCAACCCAATACCCCTTGGTTAGACTGGTATCAGACTAACTAGCTTCTGACTACCCGTAACGACTGCCAAGGATGTTCAATGACAGCCGGGACCTACAGTTTCACGTCTAAACCACTGAATTGATTTAAATAAAATTTGGTACAGAGATAGAGTTGATAGTTTTTATCCCGGACTTTTGAAGAATTCTCTTGGAAACGCGATATGACCGAACTCTACGCGGGCGAAGCCGCCGGTGGAAGCTAGTTTACTATAAAATGGTTTTAACGTAAATTGATAGGATACGATAAGTCCGTAGTCGTAAACTGAATTAATTCGGTCCCATTCATTTGCTCTTTATGGTGAAGTCAGGTAAATAGTTACTACAAATAGTTTGTCTGATCATGTGTGTAATTTCGTTTCTGATACCATCAATTAATTGAGCTGTGAAAATGCAGTTTTTACTTAAACTTTATTAGGCAATAAATGTATTGCAAAGTTACATCCTTATTTCTTGACAAAGCTGGTTTTTCTTCTAGGAAAAACCTGCTACTTTGAAAGTGGTCAAATTCTTAAAAAGTATCGTCAAGATCAATATAATATTTGGTACATAAAAACACGTATAAAATAATTGAGGTCCTAAACATTTTAATAAAAACATATTTAATTTCGAAATAAATCAGATGACTAGTAAAAACAAAACATTTCAAACACCTATCAATTTTAACTCACCTGACATTTTCTAATTGATTTACAATAAATTCTAATACCCATTTCAATTATATTTCGATCATAATATTTGCAGTTAAAAATAATGGATTCCAATACTTGATATATTAGTGTAATAAATATTTTTGTGGTAGTTACAAAGACAGTTATTACATACCTGAATGATATTTGACGAAATTGAGGTTTTGATAAATCATCTAGTAAACTATAAAATATAATGGTTTGAATTCTCGAACCGATTGAATCATAAAGAGGAAATATTTTTTATTTCTTTGTTTGTACCCTAAAGGCTCCGAACTACTGAACCGATTTGAACAATTATTTCACTGTTGGATAGCTACACTGTTCCCAAGAAACATGCCATGTTCCCATTGGTAAATCCGCGGGCAAACGTCTAGTAATTTCTTCTTCCTCCTGCCCCGTTCCCAATTTTATTTGGGGTCGGTGCAATATGTCATCCTCTTCCATTTTTCTCTGTCACTCGTCACACTGACACTCGCCTTCCTATTTATGTCATCTTTCAGGCAGTCCATCCATCTTTTCTTAGGTGTTCCTCTCCTCTCCTCCTCTCCATCTATCTACATTCATTCTTAGCATACACTTTATTGCATGCGTATAATCCCTCCTCATTACATGCCCATACCATGACAACCTAATTTTTATGGTGCTAATGTTCCAAATTCAAAATCTTTAATCGTGGATGGGTTATAGAAATCCACCGCAAGATAGACACAGCGCATTTACTGTCACAAAGGCATCAAAAACAATGGCCGACTGACAATTTTGCGCATACATTTCAGATAACACAAAACTGGGGTCACCAGTTTGACCCCAGCCACCACTATCACTACTAGGCATTGCACTTTCTCGTAAATAGCAAGAAACTGGTAATTTTACACTTCATACATCATTTAGGGATGTCACTGTGTCATAAAGTTTCAAATAACCGAGTTTTTTTTATCCGCAAAATTAAAAATTTGAAAAGGAATGACTCCGAAACATCATCTGCCTAGCCTTTTCCCAACTATGTTGGGGTCGGCTTAAAGTCATACCGTATGCAGCAGAGTACCAGTGATTTGCAATGAGCGACTGCCTTTCTGACTTTATCAACCCGAAAACTACTGAACTGATTTGAAAAATTCTTTCACTGTTGGAAAGCTACACTATTTTCGGCTAGTATAACTACTTATATTTTATTCGCGTACGGGAATAAGTTCCCCCGAAAAGCGGTTGATACCGTGAAAGATATACGGTAATATGAAACTGAATTAACTTGATAAAACAATTTTTCTTCTCACAGTAACTTCGCCTTTTTCATCTACACCAATATAATAAAGAAGAAAAATTCTTTAACTATTGAAATACTACACTCGTTCCGAGTAACATAGGCTATATTTTATCTCGGTACGGGCAGTATTTCCCACGAAAAACGACTAGTATACCCACTAAAAACTGGAGTTAACTTAGAACTTTAGAACTATATTTAACCCAGTCCCCCAATAACATTGAGCCTCTAAAGCCTAAATGTTAACTAAACACTACTTATGTACTAACTTGAGCACTATTTACTTAAAGACCAACGCTTGGTGTAACCACGCGAGCATCAAGTTACAGTATACATAAATATGTAGTGTAAGTGAGAAAGGCCTTAAATATAGCTTTTATATGGGACTTGTAAGCTAATAATGTTTCCATCAGTGTTTGTCTGATTGCGGTTTTGTATAGCTTGGAGAAGGTATTTTGATATGGGATAGCTTTGGAAATTGAATTTTAGCGAGAATAAAAATCCTGGAAGTAAGTTAACGTCTATGTATAAAGTTAAATTCTGATTAACAAACCTGGACTGGTTGGTCAATGCAAAATAAAAGAAATGGGTTAGTGGGTCATTAATGGGGCATTTTTATTGGTCATTAAACTATTCAATTATACGAAACTCGAAATCTAGTGTCCAAGTTGTCATACAACTGACTAGAAAACGGAACTGTCAAAATCTAAAATGTTTCAAATTAAACATATTTGACCTCCAAAAATTATGGGAAATATTTTCAACCTGGCAGCCCTATCGTACACTATCATGCAACGCCTAATCGAATGGCGACATGCAATTTGTTACAACTTTATAACGGCACTAAATCATTGGAAAATCACCTCTCACTTCTTTGACATAAGAGTTATGGGGATCGCAAACAATTTTGTTCGGTTAGCCATCAGACAAGATTGTATGAAGATGGTTTTAGAGTCATTCAGAGAATTTGTAATGAAACGGAACGGTAGCGGTTTTCTTAGGATATAATACACCTGTCTGTAATACTATAGAAGGTAGGCAGTATGCCGTGAGTCTGTGGTCCGTGAGTTCGGGTGGCTCATCGCTCACGTCTAGTTAATAAAAAACAACAGACCTCCTCAAAGAGATGTCAGCAACCCCAGCGGGGCCCAGCAGGGCCAAGGCCTGCCGGGGCTGTGAGATTGTTCGAAAGAGTTACCGCGGCCCTGGTACATAAAAGGCCTACGACAGAACACGACGGTTTTTAGTCTGTAAGAGTCTGACACTCCTTCACCGCTGCTATCCCACAGGGGGAAGGGTCATTTGATGATAAAAAATCATCAGCATGCAGTATACATAACTAAAATTTTAAACAAGTTACGCGTTAGCAAGCAACGTTTGGTACGGTCGGTCCGTGGATGGGTGACCGTTTTATCATGATTGTGTTTCGGAAGGCACATTAAATTCATGGGCTCTTGCTGTCATTTAAACATCTTTGGCAGTCGTTACGGATAGTCAGAAGCCATTAAGTCGGACACCTTAGTCGTATCGGCTCACTGTAACTGGGTAACTGTCTTACTAAGGGGTAACTGCGTTGAGGAGGTCAGATAGGCAGTTGATATATGTAAAACACTGGTACTCAGCTGCATCCAGCTAGACTGGAAGTCGACCCCAACATAATAGGCAGATGATATAGTTAAACAACTACATACTATGAGGTTCAACTTATGTAGATACTGGGTTCTAGAAACGACGCCGTATTCAGAAGCCAGTCTACAATCATATGATTTAGTTCATAATTTCGCGTGTCGAAACTGCTATAAAGTTTATGTTTATGTCAAAACTATATATTGTTTATAGGTAAATGCTGTGGGTATTAGGTACTAAGCTTATGAGCATACGTCATAAATAATATTACTATGTAATTGAAATTATTACTGTCTTAGCTGGCTCCTAATATAAGGATCTATTTGTGTTTGTAGCGTTTTCACACTGGCGGATTTTCCGCTCGACTGTTCCACGCGCGACATTTACTTGTCGCATAGTTTCAGCTGTCATTGTTTGAATTAATAGTCGCCAATTTTTTGCGGTTCCACGCAGATATTTGCTTGGAAATTCTGTCAACGTGGAAGCGATGTTATGCCAAATTAAAATATTAGAACAAAGAAATTGCTATGTGTCTATGGCAGGTACAGTCAACGTCAGGTCAGTGGTAACAGTTTTATAGGAAAATCGTACTTATTACTATTGAGTTAAGTTGCATGACAGTTACCACTGATGTGCAGTCTACCGTACATCCGGTTAGACTGGAAGCCCACCACAAGATGGAAAAAGCTAGGCAGATGATGATTAAGAGATTAGCCCAAAGTGTGGGGTATCTCTTAAACTATAATGCAAAACTTGCCCACGTAGAGATCTATAGGTATTTTTATGATTACCTGTTAAAGAAGTTTATCTTTTCCATTATGAGACATGTATATTAGACAAATGCTGTGGACATACCTATTTATAAAAATTGTATTTAAGCACTAAGCATTATGCGAATCTCCTTTTGCATGACCGTAATATTTTGACACAGGTCAAATATGGTGATATTTTTAAAGCAGCTTTGCATAATAAGGCTAATGTCTCCTCTGTGTGTGACTGGCTATGAAAGTTCATGGCTTCTGACTGCCCATATCGACCAATTTAACGTGCCTTCCAAAACACAGAGGAATTCGTCATGCCTTATCACTTGCAATTTCCAGTTCGAATTCCTCAGCCCAGATTTTTTCTTGAATTGATAATTTCTTCATGTCATGCGAATTCCTCCCGATTATTTAGTCTGAGGTGTGTGCCTCAGCTGCGTCCAGGTGGACTGATAACCGACCCCAACATAGTTGGGGAAAGGCTCTGATGATGATGATGATGATGATGAATGCGTTCAATACAGTCAGTCACGATCTCCTGATACACATCCTATCCTTCTACAAGGTGTCTTCTCAAGCGCTGGATTGGTTCATTTCTTATCTTCAGGATCGCCAGCAGTCAGTACGAGTTGATGAAGTGACATCAAATTGGTGCAAACTGGATGCTGGTGTGCCACAAGGCGGTATTCTTTCTCCACTTTTATTTTCAATTTTTATAAATCTCCTAACTCTTGAACTTCAGTCTGCGTATCATCTTTATGCTGATGACTTGCAACTATATCGTCACTCCAGCCTCGAGGGCTTATCTGCTACAATCATGGAGTTAAATAATGATTTAGCTGGGTTGAAGAGCTGGGCTGATAGGTTTGGAGTGGCGGTAAATCCTGGCAAGTGCCAAGCTATTTTAGTTGGTAGTAGTCGCATTATGCAAAGAGTGGATTTAAGCAGCTTACCTCCGGTACAATTTGATGGTATGAACATCCCTTATAACTCAAGCGTGAAAAACCTGGGCTTACATATCGACACTACGCTAAGCTGGCAGCCTCATATTGGGAGTGTTAGCCAGAAGGTAACAGGTTTGCTGCGCTACTTTTATCGGTTAAGAAACCTTCTCCCGTTCAACGTGAAAGCGATGCTTGTGCGAACCTTGATCCTTCCCATAATTGACTATGGTGATGTTTGCTTCTATGACCTGAATGCAGATCTGCTCAATAAACTTGACCGGCTTCTCAACAATTGCATTCGATTCGTTTTTAATCTTCGCAAGTACGATCATGTGTCTGCTTATCGAGAACAGCTTAGATGGCTGCCAATTAGGCAAAGACGTGAGATGAGAGCATTAACTACTCTATTTTCCATTCTTCATACTCCTCGTTCACCTCCTTATTTATCATGCCACTTCCAGTTTTTGTGTTCTCAACATGACAGAAATTTGCGTTCCTCCAATAATCGTCTACTCCAATGTCCCTCACATCGCACAGATTTCCTTCATTCCTCCTTTTTTGTCCAATCTATTCTTTTATGGAATAAGTTGCCCTCGGAAATTAGGATGGTAAATAGCCGCTTGACTTTCAAATTGAAGCTTCGTGAGTATCTTCACCAGAGTTTGCAGAATTGACACAACTGTGCATTTGATTTTGTGTTATTTATATATGTATTAAAGTTTATTTAGTATTATATATATATATATATGTGTATGTATAATAAGTCTATGTACGTTTATATATTTTCGATGTGTCTTATATACATATTTAGTGCACCTGCCATGAAATTTCTCCTCCACCTAAAGGTTGACTGGTAGAGAACGCCTAAGGCGTTAAGTCCGCCTTTTGTACATTGTTTTTTTTGTAAAATGTGTGCAAAAAAGTATAATAAATAAAAATAAATAAATGATGATCCCTAACGTTTGTTATTTTACATTACAAAGCATTTGCTACAGACTAGCGAAGAGCTCTCGCACGATATTATTACATATAAGTAAATTGACACAGAATCGTGCCAAATTGCGCCTTTGTGACCTCGAGTGCGCAACTCTAGTGTAGGGTCACCACGTGTTAGAGTATTAGGAATACTGGGTCTTTGAAAATGGTTAAATCACCATTTTTCAGTTTTCTATACGTTCAACTTATAAATCATATTTTTTTATATTCATTGCTTGATAGTAATAATGAGAACTTTCATCATCAGCCTATCGCAATCCACTGCTGGACATAGGCCTCTCCAAGTGCACGCCACTGAGATCTATTTTCGGCTGTTCACATCCAGCTCCTGCCAGCCGTCTTGCGCAAGTCATCACTCCACCTTACCTGAGGACGTAATAGAACTTTGATTGACCAAAATTACAAGTAAAATTGTTGTGCTGCTCCCCTCATCGCTGCCACTGTGGTGAGGCTGTCACCAGCCTCGGACACCACGGCCTGTCGTGCAGCCGTAGTGCGGGCCGTATTGCGCGGCATGCAAACATAAATGACATTATACGTCGAACTCTTGTTGCCGTCGGGGTACCAGCTGTATTAGAACCAAACGGCTTGGCACGCGACGACGGTAAGAGACCAGACGGCATGTCGTTATTCCCTTGGAAGATGGGTAGGCCTTTAGTATGGGACGCAACCTGTGTCGATACTCTTGCGCCATCACACCTTCCAAGTTCTGCGTGCTGTGCTGCTGCTGCCGCTGCGGCTGCGGAGAACGTCAAGCGGCGGAAATATAGTGGCCTTGTCGGAAACTATATTTTCGAACCGTTTGGGGTTGAAACCCTCGGGTCGTGGGGTCCGAATGCCCACATTCTATTTAAAGATCTTTCTAGGCGGCTGGTTGACGCTTCTCGTGACCAGAACGCTGGCTATCACCTCGGACAAAGAATCAGCATGGCGATCCAACGAGGTAATGCTGCCAGCCTCTTGGGCACGCTCCCAGTTGACAGCGATGGGGACGAATTTTTCGACGCTTTTTAGTTGTTTGTTTTACTAGGATAGTTTTTGATTTTTATTGTAAATATGTATTGTAAATATCTTAAGTAAAATTGTTTGATTGGATTGCTTTCACGATTACCTTCAAAATAGGGAATCTGTTCCATTGTTTCATCTTCCCAGCAAAAACACATAGGAAAGAGTTTTTGGTGGCTGTCTTTTGTAAACCTGGCGTTCGAAAAGTGCTGATTTTCAGCTTAATTGAAATCACTTTTTACCTTATTTTTATTAAAATGTCCGCAGTGTCCAAGAGCTCAGAAAATTTTATGCTTTTCAATTAATCAACAAACACAACCGATTTGTGTCTAGAATTCCCAAAAAGGTCAGTCTAGACCTAGCTAACGACATTCAGACGAATGCTATCAATTTCTCAGTTACAGCCGTTTGATCAGTTTGATAGTCAATCCAAACCATTAAATAGTTTACGATCGAAATAAATGCTAGAATATAACGATTTGGCTTATAATCTGTATTTTCAATCATCAAAGATTTTAGTATTGGTGGATTTACGGAGTTTATTAATTACCTAATATGTCTGGTATGATCTATGGATCATAAGAGCAGTAAATGTACTGCCTTTTTATTGAGTTGTTCGTAGATTAATAAACTGTTTAACTATTACAAACTGCACTCCTAAACTAGTTCTTTAATTTTGCCAGAAAAGTTTTATGTAAGTACTGAAAGCTATTATAATTTTAAGTTAACAGTAGTAAGTACACAAAACCTTAAAATATAGGAAAAAAGTAAAGATATACACAGACGAATTGAGAACTTCCTCCTTTTGGGAAATCGGTTACAGAATTATAGATTCTTAAAAAATACATTATAACATACGAACTTTCAGATTTTGGCTAAATACAATTATTTAAAAACTTAGGTCTTCCTTTTAATAATATCACATTGAAACACTAGTACGATAGTACGATAGGCTCAATACACAAAACATTTGCCCTTTGAAAATCTAGGTCTAAGCTAACCTAGCTAGAAATATCATTAGCACATCATATCGCTTAACACGAATTCCCGTGTCAATCAAAACCTCATTTATTGCGAAACTAATAGAATAGGATACTAATTTTCTATAGAATAATAACGTTGAAGATCCTCCTAGCCGATTATCGGCCACGGCGGCTGTTCTCATATAAAGAGATCAGTCAGCTGCGCAGGACATGTTATAGTGTATAAGCATTTGCGCAGACACAAGTGCAATCCCTATTCCTTCACTCCCATAGCCCGATGGGACGGCAATCCGACACGACCGGAGAGAGATCAGCGGGCCTAGCATGGCGATTCTATCTCTATTCTACCAAGAAACGACAAAGCTCTTTCTTTCCCACTCGACATGTCTTCTACCCGAGCATGACGCGAGCTGTAGACTCGCGTTTCTATCAAGAGAAAGACTTTCCATAGCAACGGATAAGTAGCTAGTGATGGGTCGTTCTGCGATGAATTTACGTTTAGTTAGCCAAAAAAATGTGTCAATGCACTATTTTTCACGCATGAACCTATACATAAACTCACGTAACTCAAAGTAACAACAAAACGTATTCATCGAACTTATTTTTTATCTGTGGAACTAAAATGGTTCATGTTTGTTTGTTTACAAAAAACGATTATTGTTGTTGATTTTACGTATTTAGATATTGGTGATTACTGCGTGCGGCAAGGAAAAAGTAAGTAGATTTTGTGATTAAATAAATAAAGTACTGATTATTCCAATAGTTGTGTGTAATTAATCCAAACGAACATAATAATTATCCATACATACGATGAAAAGAACAAAGGAAAATAACATAATAATCTCAATAAATGGTGATTGGTGGCATTGTCTGATGAGAACTTTGCCATGCACAGTTCAATGCGTTCCTCACTGTTATCTTGCTTCCCTATATTATTGTCCGAAGTGTTTTTACTTTCGTCGTTACAAAACCTGTTTATTTACAGCGTACGAAGTCCCATCCAATAAACAGAGAAGATAGTATCCCGATCCATTGGGAAAAGAAGGCCACGATAAAGAAGAATAGGTCCGTATTCAAAAGCTGCTGAAAAAATATGGAAAAGAACGAGTTCTTGGCATACAATGCTGACACGAGAAACATTCTATTAGTAAGTGTCTTTAAATAATATTCATTTACTAGTAATAGTTCTCCAGACTTGTTGGTTTCATTCTAGCAAAACTCTCATGCTTTGTTTTCAAAGTATAATTATGGCAATAATAATTATAGTACCTATTTGTTGTGTGATATAAGCAACAACTCTTAAGATAAAAAATAAAATGAGACAATCATTTACACAGAGGTAAAGGTTTATTTACATAAAATTAAGGCTACAGATAGTCATTTACTCAAAATAGGCTGAAAATCAGCAGCAGAAGCGGTGGAACAAACTCCCCAGCAACTCAATTCTGTCTGTATGGTTTGAAGAACTGTTGATATACAAAGATATTCATAATAGTTGCTCTTCTGTGAGTTGCAGCTTGTAGTAAGCTACCGCTAAGGTCATTAGTGTGTCTCTCTTTCTGCCTTTCTTCGGGAAGAGTTGTAGCATAGGCACCCTGCAAAAAGAAATAACTGTTTGGTAAAGAGTTTTTACAAGAATTATTTTACAGTATAATAAAAGAATAACATACTGATAGTGACACATTATCAGCGTTCTTATTGATGTCATGAGTCAAGACCCTAACGCATGACTAGAATCCCCTGAAAATGAATGTTAATTTAATTTTGTGTTCTTGTTTCAGATTACAAAAAAAGGATGCTAAATGACAACTGGGTCGTCAGTTTTCAAATTATAAATTATTGAAATGATATCATTTAATAAAGAATGTGAATATTAAAATCATAATGGTTGTTTATTTAAAATGTCATTTTTTTCTTAGCAGATAAAACTGTCCAATTCTAGAGTCATATAGCCTGCGCAGTTTGTTCTTAATGAGAGAACTATTGAAAATTGATTGTTTATGAACTCTGTCAGGATAATTGGCATTTATGTTCAGTATTTTGCACTCAGTATCTACAATCTGAAATAGAGGTTATATCTAATATTAGGTATCATCATCTCAGCCATAGGACGTCCACTGCTGAACATAGGCCTCCCCCTTTGATCTCCACAGATACCTGTTGGAATATATTAGGTATACTAACCTTGTATTCACTGCAAAAACAAATTGCTTAAAAAATTTGCTAACAGTGGTTAGTAATGTTGTTAATGACCTAGGACCCGAACAAAGAACCTGCAACAATTAAGCTTTGTTAAATATTTTTCTTCTGTTTAGTTATTTTCTTGCAATGAAGGGCAATACCTACATAATAGACAAAATAATCTTAGAAACAATAATAAATGAATAGATCTTTCTATATTTAACTTATCTATAAGGACGAAAACTTTGTCATATTTTTGGTTGGAAAGCACAACGAAATAAAATAGACTGTAGGTACTTACATTGATTAACAGGCAGTCCCTAAGATATCCTAGGAGACAGATTCCGCACAAATACTGCACCATCTCTGCACATTTACGTTTTCAATGTCGAGAGGCTTAACACTCGTATAGCTCGTTCTTTGAGCTTTACACTGATTCTTCTCAGC
This sequence comes from Helicoverpa armigera, assembly GCF_030705265.1. Lineage (NCBI taxonomy): Eukaryota > Metazoa > Arthropoda > Insecta > Lepidoptera > Noctuidae > Helicoverpa > Helicoverpa armigera. Next base: position 792,574 of record NC_087147.1, on the reverse strand, counting down.
ATAAAAACTGACCACATGACGACGGTAGGACCCCGACATACTTTGTAAATGCTTTTTGAGATCTTAAAATTATAATAATATTCTTGTCTACTCTTGTCTAGGTCCGATGAGATGTAGAGTATTTGACATTTCATATAGAAAGTTATATCTACTCCCAAATGTCAAAAGTAGAGAAAATATAGTCGTCATGCTCGACGCGATAGACACATGTCGACGAAGAAAAGAAACATTTCTTTTCTCGATGTCAAACATCGCCATGCTCGGGTCGATAGAAATCTTTCTTCAATCTGTCATTTTGTCGATTCTCCGGTAGACAAAAGCTGTTTCTATGGCGGTCATGCTAGGCCCGCAGGCGCACGACCGACATTTACGTGCTCTCCGATGCACGGGTGTATAAATCACCAACTTGAAGGCTGCTTTGTGAAAATTTCTTAAAAACCACGAAGGGATAAGACTAAGAAGAAAAATAAGAATCTTTACAGGTGTTTTGATAAGGTTACGTTTCGGTCTGACCGAACCGAACCGAACCTAAAACCCCGTGTGCTGCTATTGTGCTCGTGTGCTCGATTGGACACTAATTCAACAGGGCAGTTATATTTTCTACAATTCTACATATGAGACTTGTCCTACATAATTTAAAAAGCATAGTCAACCTACTGCTATGTTATTGATGATTGTAAGTCTTCCCACGTGAGTGAAGCATTCTGACTGGATTCCGGCCTTTGTCTAGACTCAAACTTAGTCTAGAACTAGTAAATTGTTGGCTGCGTTGCTTTTTATCTGATAGTGGTAATGAATGGGTTACTGCTGTTGGTTAAATGTGAATGTGGATCTCAAGTTCAATTCTAGAGAATGTGTCATATTATAGGTCACACATGACTTTAAGTATTCCATTGTATTGTGACACGGACTTTGACAGAGAAAATATAAATAACTAGAAGAGTATAAAATGAAAATGAATTAAATCAGAAAATGACTAGCTATAACGTAAAAAAATACATAACAATTTAAGAAAAAAACACAAATTTGCCTTGATATTAATTGACGAAATTGTTACAAAAAAGATAATGGAATGTGTCAGTGTAAGGACAGTGGCGGCGTAGCATCGGGTGGCACCCGGGGCGGACAACCTATTGAGCACCCCAAAAAAAAAACGAAAAAATAAAATCACGTAGTAAAAAAAATCGTGTGGAAATCATTCATGGTGCTTTTCGCAAGGTTTAACATGAAGAAAAAGGAGACAGATCACTGCAAGTTTTAAAGCGCTAGCGGAGGGAGAACGAATTTTTTGAATTTTAGAACACAACAGTACTAAAACAACTTTGAAAAAAAAAACACCGCAAAGTGAAGAAGCCGCGAGCATAGCGAGCGCGAAATTTTAGATTTTTGGGATGCAAAGATACGTAAAGAAATGAAAAAAATAAAATACCCTGTAAAGTGAAACGCGAGAGCGCAGCGAGCGCGAAATTTCTGATTTTTGGGACGGAAAGATACCTAAAGAAATGGGAAAAAAACCTTTATAAAGTGAAAGGCGCGAGCGCAGCGAGCGCGAAATTTTTGAGTTTTGGAACACATAAGTAGGCACTCAAACAAGTTTGAAAAAAAGACCACTGTGAAGTGAACAAGCCGCGAGCGTAGCGAGCGCGAAATTTTTTGAGTTTTGGGACACAAAAGTCCTCCACCGCTTACAAAAAGCGCCTAAACAGCTTAGAAATATCCACCGTAAAGTGAATTTTCTAATTGTTGGTTTGAAGACTCTCAAATTTAACTTAGAATTAAGCACAAATAAAAAGAAACCGTGACTGAAGCGAGCGTCAGTTGTTTTTGCTACTTCGTTGCTTGAACTTTTTGTTAGATTGAGGACTCAAAAAGTAAGCGCAGAATAAATTAGAAATTAATAAAAAACCGCGAGCGAAGCGAGCGGATTTTTTTTTCAACTTTGAGGAATTAATTTAAGTAATCAGGTAAAGGCAAAAATACAAGAGAGGGGTGACAGCTGGACTAAGGGGTGACACCCCTTTCAGTCCCACCTCGATCATCCTGGTCATGCAGATATGTGCCGACCAAGATGGCACCCCCCCAGATGTGGTACCCGGGGCGGACCGCCCCCCCCGCCCCCCGCTTACGCCGCTACTGTGTAAGGAAAGTTTAATCATAGACAGTAGTCATTTCTACAATAATATGATGTTAAAGACTGTCAGGCGGATTTAAGATTATTCCAGCAAGGGTTGATAATCTCTCCCACTCCTAGCTAGGAACTGTCCACAGCCAAATATCTCGACCCTAGGCTGCTTTAAGACTTTTTGTAAATACCTCCGTGGTCACTACCAAAGTTCATTGACCTTACTTATCACACACCGGCCCTACAGACCACTAATGAAGTTATAACCATACAAAGTTGCATCCACCTCCCAATACAACACAATAGTAAACACGTCAACGTTTTGTCAGAATATAATAACCACGAATATTAATTAATAGCCAAAACGACCTTAGGACATAATGAACCATTATTTAACGTTAATTAACGGAATAGTTAATTGGGGTCATCTGTTATTTCGACTGTTAGTTGAACACCTTTGGCAGTCGTTACGGGTAGCCAGAAGCCAGAAAGTATGACAACCAGTGTTACTAAAGGGTATAGGGATATCCGTATTTCGGTGGGGCACGTTAAATTAATGGGTTTCGGCTGTCATTTGAACATCTTTGGCAGTCATTACACGTAGCAGAAGTCAATCTTACTATAGGGTATTGAGTAGCCCGGATAACTGGGTTGAAGAGGTCAGATAGGCCAGTTGCTCCTTGTAAATCACTAGAAGCCGACCCCAACATAGTTGGGAAGAAGGGCTCGGGGGATGATGATTCTTATTGAGTCCTTTATGTACCAGGGCAGCGGTAACTCCTTCGGACAATCCCGCAGCCTAATAAAAATACTTCTAGAGTACGTTTCTCTGCTGGCTGAAGCTCGGTCACTAAGTCACTACATAAAACTAATGTGGATCTGTGTGTCCCTCGTATTAAGCATTACCATCAATTACATAAGTAGGTATTTGCAACAATTTACATATTATCTACTGCTAACGAATTAAATACTGTTAGTCGTGTCGAAACGTCAGCCAAACGAAATACTTTACAATCTACATGTGATTAGACTGCGTGTGCGGACTGTTAATTTGAAGATGTAATTAATTTAAATTGAATTGAATGAGTGAAATAACATAGTTGTAATTTTATATGTATGAGTGCTTTATCGTATATAGGGGAAGAAGACGACGAAAGAAACGATGGATGGATTGTGTGAAAGTCGATATGGTTAGAAAGAATGTTACTTATGAGATGACGGCAGATAGAAGAGTATGGAAGGAGGAAACATGCTGCGCCGACCACAAATAAAATTGGGATAAGGGCAGGAGGATGATGATGATGAGTGCTTTGTCGTAATTGTGCTTGTGGATTGATCTTAACGGATTTTCAAGGCGAAGTTCTGTCTTTTATTCATTGACACATTCCTCGTTTTTGGGAAGTCGGTTTAAAAACGAACAAAGTTTAGATACCTAACTGTTGAAATAAAGAAAATGCGGACAGGCTCAACGCAAATATATCTAAAGCGGTGCAGTGTGGAAATGCAGTGCAGGAACGTTGAAATGATTATACTTAGACTTTTCTCTTCTTATTTAAAGCACTTTGAATGCCCAGAAAATAGTGAAGGTTAAGAATACTTTGGGATATATTATCCCATAGGCGTTAAGTCGCGTGGATGCGCAAGCGTGGCCGGTGTCACCTAGAAACTGGTTGCAGACCGGCCGGACCAGACGCCGAGCCAATGTCGACTGTTCCTATATTAATGGTATAGGAGTATTTACGTTACAGAGTACTTAGACAGTAATATTTTCTTACTATAAATAAGTACTCTTCTTCAGGCCGCTAGTCGGCTGCGGCGACTATTCTCTCTAAAGAGATCAGCCAGCTGCGCAGGATATAGTACAGAGCAAAAGCATTTGCTTGACACTCTCTAATCCTTCACTCCCATAACCCGATAAGAGTATAAGACGGCCATCCAACACGATCGGTGAGAGAGCAGAGTCGTCGTCATCAATTGGTTTCCATTTCATTAAGATAACTGAGCAATTTTAGCTTTGATTAATAATGTTCATTGTGCAAATGGGTTGAAAACTCTCTCTTTAAAAGCTCTAATTTGACTACCTTTAAAGCAGCCACCTTCGCACTCCATTCTCTATATAATCATGGCACGACACAAGTTTGTAGACCTTTGCTTCTATTGGCAATGTTAATTAGTAAACAGATATCATTGTAATTAAGGTGTGTTTCCAATTACAAGCAATGTTTTCTGATAGATTTTATTGGTACACAAATCTAATTTGATACCCATACTTTAAAAAGCACGTAAACTGGATAGAATAGGTACTCAATTTTATAGGTCAAATATTTTATTTAGAACGATATAAAAAAATCTTTATGTGCACCATTTTAAGGCTCTTGAGCTCATGTTTTTTTTTCTTAGACAGATCAAAATTTAGGTAATTAGGTAATCAAACTTAGTATAATATAAGACGGTACTTTATTTCACAAACATGATATGGATTTAACATCCTCTTTCATACTTTTCAATCTGTTATATTTTTGTGAAATAAAGTTAAGAATTTATTCTATTTTTGTACTAACAAGTATCTTAAGTACCTACAATTGTATTCAAAAAGGGTATTTAAACCATCTCGAAATAAATAATGACCACTACGTCCTCAAATATTAGTCAGCAATCATATCATAATGGTTTTTGAATGACTCACCAAAACATTTGAATAATAAAATCGTACAAAGGGCATGAAAAATCTTCTAATGACCAATAATGACTGGTATAACGAGGTAAATAGTAGTTTAAATATGCAATTGGTTGAATATCTAAATTATTTATTTATAAATGGTTATTAAAATCGATTTAAAAATTCATTTATATGATTGGTCTCGTTGACAGCTGACATTCGTTAAGCGATGACACCTGTCAAAATGGGTAGTTAGAATGGCGCTAATCTTTCGTAAACAAAGGATACAAAATCTATATGTATAAAAATGAAACCCGCTTTCCGTTGTCAAGACATAACATGAAACGGCTTGACCGATTTGGCTGAAAATTAGAGGGGAGGTAACTTAGACCCGGGAGAAAGTTTTAGAATAGGTATTGTCACCATCCGGGTACGGGACGCGGGTGAAACCGTGGGCGAAAGCTAGTAATAAATAATAGAGTTGCTTATGTATCTATACTAATATTATAAAGAGGAAAACTTTGTTTGTTTGTTTGGTTGTAACGAATAGGCTCAAAAACTACTGGACAGTTTTTAAAAATTCTTTCACCATTCGAAAGCTACATTATCCACGAGTAACATAGGCTATATTTTATCCCGGTACGGGCAGTAGTTACCACGGGACGCGGGTGAAACCACGGGACGCGGGATTCTATAAAATACACTGATATGTTGTGTCACTGTTTACTAATTGTCTCTTTAATAAAAAATGTAGGTAAGTAAAAAGTGTAAATCGAAAACCTTTACAATATTACGAGATACAGGCAAAAAAACATTAGACATTATACTTTAATTTCGTTTTTAAACCGATTGCGACTGTTAGTGAAAGTTTCATACAAATAAGTAGGTAGGTATCTTATTTTTCAAAAAATATTGCGCTGCATAAAATTACCATAAAATTCGCGCAATAATGATTTGCATACTGAAGTGAAGATATTACGACTTATAAAATAAGCAAACAGTTAATTTCTATTGCATTAATTAACAACATCTTCATTAAGAATGTTCTTACTAAAACAACGTACGTACTTAAAACATTCTTACTGTAACTGCTTAATTACATTATATCGTAAAACTGTATTTAACTGCTGTACTTCCCGATTCTCCTAATTTTACTCAAGCGACATACGATTCACGTTCGACTGAGATCCAATCCCGACTCAATTACGATTGAAGCGTATGTGGCATCCCGCTATTTTTTCTTTGAAATAAACGTTTTTATCCTTTTCTGTCATTCAATGAATCATTTTGTCTGCAAATGATTAACGATTGCAATATCACTACCGTAAAACCGACTAAAATCACCAAAATAGCAGACCAATCGCAAACCAATCAAATGTCGTTCGAATATGATTGGTCCTATATTAGTAGCAGAATGCCCGATATGGTTAACTGCTATTGCGATCATATTGCGATTCAATTTCTATTCGATTTTGACATTATAAACTTAGGAGAATCGGGCCCCAGGTCAGTGGTAACAGTTTTATAGGAAAATCGTACTTATTACTAAGTATTGAGTTAAGGTGCATGACAGTTACCACTGATGTGCAGTTTACTGTACCTATAGGTAGGTACTTAATTTTATAACATGGATTAAGAAATTATCAGTTTTACTTAATTCGTACTTAGTGAATAGTTTTCGTAGAATCTCGCTATAAGAATGTCGTTTGTATTTGTTCGATTAGATAGTATTTTTTTATTTTAAGTAAAATGAAACTGAAATGAATCGATGACATTATCTTAGACCCAAGTAGACTGTATGTTTTTATACAATTTTGGCTCACCCCTTTGCTGAGATAAAATTTATCATATGCCTAGCCTTTTCCCAACTATGTTGGGGTCGGATTCAGCTGAGTACCTGTATTTTGATAAAAGATCTACATTAAGGTCCATTTTACACTTTAGGTTACGTTACGTTACAGCCTTTTTATCCCAGCTGGCCTGCGGCCTCCTCTCACACGAAGAAGGCCACGCTTGCTCAATGCGGGTTGCTGATTTCAGACTTTATAGTCCAGGTTTCCTCAAGATGTTTTCTTCACCTTTTAATCAGCCATTTGTGTCTAAGATATACTTAGAAAGTACACACATATAAACCTCGAACTAAAAGTTGCATTGGTACTTGCTTAACCTGGAAACGAACCCAAACACATGAAAGGTTGGTGCTTTACCTACTGGGCCAAAACGAATTGACTTTACGTACGGAACTCTAAAAAACACAATGACGTTTAGAAACTAGTAATCACTGGTAACAGTTACCGTATTATGTAAATACGACTAACAACCAGTTGTCTGTCTGTCAGTTTGTCTGTCTAGACTGACAGTGATGTCTTGTTAGAGGGATGCACATTTAACTATAGGTGGGCTATTATTTCTTAATCATTAAAGTTAAAATATCAACAAGTTAACTGAAAATAAGAACAACTGTTTACTTTAAAAATTGAACGTGAAAATTCGTAGTAAACAGTTAAATGGTTTTAAGAAAATTCACGTTTATGTTGTTCCTAAACTTGGGCCTAAGACCATGCAAGGAGAAATATTTAAAATATTTCAGTGTCTTCTTAAAACTTTTTGAAATGCCTAGACTGTGATATAATAAACTAAAGAGTAGTTAAATAACTGCATTCTAATTGTATTATTCATTTATTTACATCATAAGTGTAGCAAAATTACTAGGCCATATAAACATGCTAATTAATAGACTGGACGTAATTCTTCTAATTCCTACTTAAGTATTTCCTGCTAACTAATTAGGAGCAAAAGATTGTTCTACCATGTACGAATGTAATAACATAATTTTCTCACTTTCAAATTCTTTCGAGATCAAGTCTTTTGCAATCGTAATGATTCATAAAGGAAGCATTATTATAAATATGTAACAAGCTCATAATAATTTAAATTCAAAATAGGTAATAAACATGACTCAAAAAATTGACATATAATTTCGCGGGAAACTTCATTTGACATATTAAACTTTTCACGTAAGACGAAGGTATGAGCGATACAGCCTATGATTATAAACTCATTTCTTGAATGTTCCAATTTTCTCACGGTATGGATGTAATCCGTGCACTATCTCAAATTGCCAAATAGGTAATGCATTGCACTCTTATGGGAAAAGAAAATGCAACAAGAAAATTGATTGAAGGTAAATAGTTTTCCGTTTTACGGAATTTGCGCAAGAAATTGAAATGTTGAAAGTTGAATTTAGACTGATAACTTTTTTGTGTGCTTCCGTGATTGTGTGGAAAGATATTTAGCAGCTTTATATACTTTACTTTTTAGGTTTTGTTTTAAAACAGGTTCCGCACAATAGCCTTTTAAATTTTTCAGAGTTTAGTCTGCAATCAAATTGGGCACGTGAAGTTGTTGGAAAAAAACAAAAGTTCAAAATAATTTCATAACAGCTTTCCCATAAACAATAACATAAAACATTATTGTTTGCAAAACGGTTATATTTTACTGGAAATAATAACCGTTTAGAAACCGATTACTAAATCGAATTGATGCTAAGGGTATCCCATAATCGATTAAATCGATATGTCAAGTTTTTGTCAATCGTTAACGTTTGCATAACTACTGTAATACGCAATGGCTTCCGTAAATTATTTTAAGATTTCGATGAAAACTCACGGAAATATGATTTTGAGTTTTTATAAAAGATTTCTGTACCCAAGTATATTAGAATATTTTATGAAGTTTTTGACACTTCAATTACCAGTATTTTAAAGGGGAAACATTTGTAGTTTTGTTTGTTAATAATGGATAAACTCAAAAACTACTGGACCGATTTTCAAAATTCTTTAACCGTTGGATCTACATTACATATATGTATCCCGTTATGGGTAGCAGTTCCCACGGGACGCGGGTAATATATCCTTACTTATCTAGTAAAGGTACCGATTACTGAATTTCTGTTATATTTTATTTTTGTTTGTAGCATTATTTCCAAGTCTAAAGTAAGTCATTCAAACAATCAAACATTTTATAGGTAGCTACTAGGTTTTATGAAGACCATAATTAGGCCCAACTAGTCAAACACTACCTATCTTTAGCATCGCGTACAAAAATAGCAACACCTAAACCTTGATAATAACCATCCGAATTGTCGGTTACAAGGCAAAGCCCATAATAGCACTTTAATATTACATTATAATACACGTAATATTATCTAATATTAAACATGTATTTACTGTTCATCGACCTCAGTTATTTAATATCTGTCTTCTGTCAAACAACAATAGATCATTCTTTATTTGACATAAGTGATAGCTGATATTGTCAGTGTTGCCATATTTGGCGACACGGTCAAGGGGCAACCCTGAGTGAATGAATGGCTTGTTCGTTGATTAGTGTATTGATCGATGAGTCAGAGATTGAGAATGTGAATGATTTTGGTAGTGGGATGTATCGACATGAATCTTTCGTCTTTTGGTTGTAGGTAGAAAACAATCGCTGTTGGGGAAACATGCATATTATAGGTAAACTGCAATATACCCATTGTATACTAATTGTACATAAAACATTGTTGAAAGGTTCTTCTAACCTACAGACAAACATGTGTTGCTGGGGAGTTTGTTGCGCCACTTTTTCCCAGCAAAAACACAGTTTTGAAGTGTGAGCGTTTTGGGGGCTGTCTTTTGTAAATTGAAAGTAGGTACGTAAGTATTAAAAGTACGATGATGATGATGATTTAGGAAAACATTAGAGATGACCTGCATAAGAGTAAACTCACGTATGCTCTCTATTCCCTCACTCTTATAGTCCGATAGGACCGTGATCCGTCACGACGTTTTTAGATTTTTATGTAACACCCTGCTTTGCAAACCTGTTTGTACTGCATCTCATGTTTTGAACAAATAAACAATCAAATCAAAAAAGACCCTACATTCAGAAAACTGTTACCCATCCATAAACTGACCCTTGAACTTCAGATTCCATATACTGCTGCTACTTTTAACATTTTAATGAAGATATTAGGCACATAAACTTTATAATTTCATTTTTTGATGTCCACAATAGATGAATTATCTACGCATATCTAGTATTGTGACTATAATAATGTCTTTTCACATTGAATAAGCTTATTAAGCGTGAATGTATCGAATTTGACAGAGAAAACCGAAATTATTGAATAAAGGTGTAAGTGTCATATTTGTTACATTGTCATTTTGCCACCCATGGCGTAATGAAAAAGTTTGATATGTCGAATTTCTTGCTATTTCATGGTGTATTATAGTTACTTAATAATACCTGCGCATAGTGCCCACATCGAAAGGGGACTTTTCGTAACAGAAAGCTTTTGCTCAAACGTCATCACCTGTCGAGCCTTTTCCTATGTTGTGGTCGGCTTCCAGTCTAACCAGCAGTCTTCTGATGCAGCTGAGTACCAGTGTTTTACAAGGAGCGATTATTAACGACAGCCGAGACCTACAGTTTAACGTGCCACCCAAAATACAGTCATTGTTGTCCAAGATATACTTAGCAAGTACATACAAACTGAGAAAAGTTGCATTGGTAGTTGCCGACTTGGAATCTAACTCACACACACATACATGCGAGGTTGGTTCTTCGATCGTTAAGCCACTACTACTACAAAATGCTTATCTCCAGTAACCAAAACAAAAGATAGATAGAATATAGAAATTAAGTCAAGTGCGAGTCGCATCAATTTTGTTGTCATCAAAGCGGCAATTAGGTTGATTTATGCGTGTAACTTGAACTTAGAAGCAGCTTATGTAACACTTGACACGTGACCTTACAAGCAGACGTTTTTACTGTAATTATCGTTAGAACAACGGTTTAAGGTTAAGGGAACTTTGTAATATGTTACAAGTACAAGTAATAATGGGTTATTATATTACGCCTTTTGGTTGCAGGTTTGAGGAATAAATAATTAACAAAAAAATGGCGTTTAAGTTTCAGTGCAGTCTAATTTTGAATGAGCTTTCTGTAAAAAAACATGAAAATATCTTTGGCGCTTTCACGCCAAAACTATTGAACCGATTAAAATGGATTTTTGGTACAAAGATAGCCTAGCGCCTCTGAAATTATATGGGCTTCTTTTTTCTCCAGATTCGGGAAGTAGCTGCCTCGTTCCTTCAATCGTTGGAGCTGTGGGAAATGGCTAGATTATAACTTTACGTAGACTTGTTCCTACTCCATTATGTACTTAATATACCTACCTATCTAATATTGTATTCAATTCCAACACACAAAAATATAGCAAAACACTTTCAACCTTCAAGAAAATCTTGAACAGCACAAGAATATAAAACTAGATAGAATCAATGTTTTTCTCACAAGTTATCATCCCATCTCTGCCTGGTCCCAAACGATTGTGGCTTAATGATAAATATGTATTAGCGAACAAATCTCACAGCTTCTAACTTATACTACATCAAAAATAAGCCTGCATTTTGTAACTTGACTTTAACATACAATTTTCAACCCTATTTTCTTATGTATAAACTTCAAATTCTGTTGACAAATACTTGTGAATGTACGAAATATTAATTTCAACTTTATGCTGTAAGGTATAAGGTTGAAATTGGCTTGTCATGGTAAGTTTTGTGACCGTTCCCACAAAAACAATAGTGACAATAATTAGGTTAAAAGTGTTGAATTATTTCACACAATTTGCGAGTACAAACATATGCGTGCTTGTAATGTATAGTTTAATTATAGTTTACCCTTCAGACAATTACTTAGAGCTCCCATGATGCCTAACTCAATACTTAATACTAAGAGTATACCACTAACTATTTAACGCAGTTTCACCTGCGTCCCGTGGGAACAACTGCCCGTATCGGGATAAAAGATAGCCTATGTTACTTATTTTTTAAATCGCTTCAGTAATTTCGACTGCAAACAGACATACAAAAAATGTTTCGTCTTTATAAAATTATTATTAGAAATGCCTAGAAAATGGAAGCGGGAAAATAATCTAACACAGGCTTGAAAAATTCATTTTCTCTAAATAGAGAAAAATAAAATAAATAATAATAAACAGGAAACCCTATCCAGAAGTTACTTATTTTGCTTGATCCTGTGCATAGGAGAGCACGTCAATGTGGGTCCTGTGCCTGATACTTCTCCGGTCATGTCGGATCGTCGTCCCATAGGGATATATAAGAGTGTGGGAATAGCGAGTGCACGAGTGTAAAATCAAGAAAAATACTATAAGTGTAAACTATTGTCTGTTTTCCTTAGAAATACATTACTTTTCCTACTCCACAAAACAAACATTACAAAATCGTCCTCTAGGAAACAAAGCTTACAACTTAACCATAGGAATCAAAGTGCTAATCCTCAGAGTTCGTAACATTTAGAAAGTTAATAACACTGCCCTAGTTCACTAGTCTCGCAACCCGGCGTCACTTGCTTCGTGACTTTACTTGCAACATTCTCTACAGGAACTTGGAGGTTAGACGATTTCCTAAACTTTACTTAAATTGCGGAAAACAATTTACTTTTGCTGAGGTCTGTTAAATACTGAAGGTTTTCCCATGTTTTAGGAAAATTGCTACTACCTCTTCTTCCTCCTGCCCTGTTCCCAATTTTATTTGAGGACGGCGCAATATGTCATCCTTTTCCATTTTTCCCTGTCACTCGTCATACTGACTCCCATCCTATTCAAGTCATCTTTCAGCAATCCATCAGAATTGGAAAATTGCTACTTGAAACCTGGATATTAAGTAGTCTTTAATATCCTCCAATGTTAGGGCAATCTTAGGTATAGATAGATAGGCAGTCGCTCCTTGAAAATCAGTAATAGTAATAGTCAGCTACAAGCAGTAGACTGGAAGCCGACCCCAACGTAATTGGTAAAAGCCTCGGGAGATGATAATGTTAGGGCAACCTTCGTATATATTTACAAAGAAATCGGTCGAGCCATGTTAGTAGTAAAATCGTAACAAATTAACCAGAAATATTTAATAATGTAATCATTCCGTGCGTACGAAGAAAATGCATGTAACTTTGCCATATTATTTCATCTGAATATGCAAAATCATCAAAAAGATGTCCCAACTCATTAGCTTAGACTTTCAAATGGTAACAATGCTTAGTTAATTTTCGGCTCCTTGATGATAATCTTAATTAAAACTCAGCGTCTCACGTCGTTGAAAGGTTGAAACTTGCGACGCGATATCAAACGTTTTTGGATAGGGCTGGTGCAAAAATATTGACTGGTACACGTAGGCATAGAATTAACTTCGACAAAGTATCAAAAATATTCACCGACAAGCGGCTCCTAAGTGCCTATGAAAATTCTAGAATACCACTATGAAAACCTACACGAAAAAGTTACACATTGTAGCAAAAAATATTAATATTTTTAACACTGCTTTTTAAGTTACTTAATTGATTAATTACTTATTGGGCAGAAAAATTGAACTTGAATCCATAATTTCCATGTTTTGGCTAGCGTTTTCACGCGGACAGAATTTCCACTTTTGTTTTCCAAGCGACGTCGCCCGATTCGTACTTGTGTCTCCGGACGGTCATTATAAAGAAACAAATGAAACAAATCTTTCCTATGTACAACATCATTAAAGATTCTTACAGCATATTTCTGCGAGACATCTTTATCTATGGATTCAAAGGATTGAAGCAAGAACATTAAACATTTACCTCAAACTTCCCACTACTTACAATTATCTAAGAAATGCTCTCAAATTACACCCACAAGTACAACCCTACATTTAAGCTATCTAACATTAAAATGTCATAGTTATACGCGATAGGTCGCTCTCGTGTGCTCTCCGATTCAATTACATGGTAGAATTGACGCCGTGCGGCTGGCAACATTGCCCAATACTACCAATCTAAAGAAAATTAGCGAGTGACGTAACAATGACAGCGTCAATTTGACATTTGGTTGTTATATTTTTTTTGACATTTGGCGTTTTGTTGGTGAGTTTGCAGAGTTGAGTTGGTGTAATAAAAGCAATGGATGTAGCTTATCAAGGGTAGGACCTATCTAACTGGGTTGAGGAGGTCAGATAGGCAGTCGTTCCTTGTAAAACACTGGTACAGTAGACTGCACATCAGTGGTAACTGTCATGCAACTTAACTCAATAGTAATAAGTACGATTTTCCTATAAAACTGTTACCACTGACCTGAAGTTGACTGTACGCAGCATAATATATGCTTTTAAAGAATATCTTGATTCAAAGCTTTCATTCCACATTCGGTCTAATACCGGCTTAATACCTGATTTTTGCAATGTGCTTTACCATTCATCTTCATATTGAATGATGAGCCCAAACCAAGTATTGGCAAAATTAAGTCTTATTGCCATATGTCCTACTCTCACACAAGTACATTCTGAAGTGGCTTTTATTTATAAGTAAATATGCAAGCTTAAACTACTAAAATACCTAATACAAAAATAAATATGTATTATTTATAAAAAATAAAGTATCGGCCGACTAAAAGTTTCCAGTGTGCGCATAGGTACTCTGAAGGAAAGACCCTCCAATTTACTCAAATAAACACCAAATTCTTCACTAAACATTCAGCAATTACACTTAACAACTGACAAACGTATCTATCATTACAAACCAAAATTATACATTACCCAACATAATCATCTGCCTAGCCTTTTCTTTACACGAATTATTGGCAAATCTGCCCTTTGGCCAGCGTGGGGCGAATTGTCTAAATTCTAAAACAATGAAGCATCATGTCGCTCGCTCGAGTGAGTACAATAGTTTTATCTTTAGATAGAACATAATTTGTGACTTAATGAATGGTATCTATTGTACTAGGGTATGTCAGGTTATAGTGACAGCGGAAAGCGGGCAGATATTTTCGTAGAAGCTTTTGAGCTCGTCAAAGAAATTGCGTTTACAAAAACGTAAATGGTAGCTGTAAATTAAAATTTGGTAGTTTTTATTTGGAAATGCGTCTTTAACTTTAACATTGATCTGATTGTTTGATCTTTTTTTTTTGGGAAAATTGAAAACTCCAATTATACATATTAAAACCTCACCATTTTCCCGCAGATTTATCTTCTCATGGAAACTACTGCCGGGATAGAATATAGCAACAGTGAAAGAATTTTTATATCGTTTTGGGTTACAAAAAATGTATTTTCCTACTTTAGATAAAAATTTAAAAAGTTATAAGAACCATTGCTTTCAACAGATCTTTTTCTACAAACTATGAAATCGTTCAATTCCTACGTTCCGCTTACAATGACGCCACACCTTAAACTCTAATGAGGATCCAAGTATCCAACCACGAGGAAAGATGGCGAAATAAAGCATTGTTTCACTTATTATGATATGCATCGTGAATCAAATATTAGACTGATTGATGTACTTTCAGACGTCCTTGAAATGTAAGAGTAAATATTAACCGTCTGACCTGCTGTGTAGAAAAACGTTAGAATCAAAATGGCATTTCAAAATTCTATTTATGAAAAAGAAGTAGGTTACGCCAGCATTTTCGGCCTCGTCTCGTGGGAATTAATCGACTCACCCCGATAAAAACGTTTAACCTTCCTAGATAAATAGAGTATCTATCCCCTATACTCAGAGACATTTAATGGTTACTTAAGCCATTCCTTAGTGAAGGATTTCTTTTACAATCCGTCACTAAGGAGTGATAAATCAAAGGAAATCATAAGGAGTGGAAATCATTAAAATGTCTCTGAGTGTGTCTATAAAACACTGATACCACATCCGGATAGCCCTTAACCTTCCTCGATAAAAGGACTCTCTGATCTTACACTGAAAGATCTTTTCAAATCATTAAAATCAGTACATACATCGGAAAATTAGCAAAATGTGTTCATCCATATAACGACATCGTTTACTTAAACACATAATACTTCTGCTAAACTGTAAACAGTTTTTAGTAGATATAACACGCGTTTGACCGATTTGGCTGAAGCGGCGATGAGGTCGTATATGGAATACGCTTGCTTAGAAAAATCCTGAACACTCTTGACTAGAAGACTCCCATATTCAGATATTAATCCGTACTTTTCTTTTGTAAAATTACAATACCTTACAAATAAATAACAAACTTTTTACTCTTCAGCTTAATAAGTGCCAAAACTTGTACCCATACAAACAAGCATTCGTGGTAGCAAGCACGATTTGCGATACGCTAACACCAAGGCGATGTTCAAACTGTAGATAACTGCGTACTATTGTCACGCTTAAGATAAATGGAAGGGAATCGTGAACATAACATGGTAAATTGTTTAACAAAGCTTGGTCTCGTGAGGGTTTTAATCGCACATCGTTTTGTGCTGAAAGTTTCGAGATGGGAGGTAGAAAAGCACGATAAACTGTAGGTCCCGGCTGTGAAACATCTTTGGCAGTCGTTACGGGTAGTCAGAAGCCAGTAAGTCTGACAACCAGTCTTACAGAGGGCCATTGGGTCGCCCGGTTAACTAGGTTGAGGAGGTCAGATAGGCAATCGCTCCTTGTAAAGCACTGGTACTCAGAGCTGCATCCGGTTAGACTGGAAGCCGACCCCAACATAGTTGGGAAAAGACTAGGCAGGTGATGATGGTATTTTATCATTGCTAACAAGAAAAATGTACACAAAATAACATCAAGCATTTTGTTAGTGCAGCGACCGACCTCGATCTACGATATGTTTCGCACATAAATATATGCACATACCTTGCACATATAGACATACATACACCCGTCTTGTACGTCGCGTGCAATCAAATGCATTCACGTACGGTTGGCAGACGATGCACAATGCACATGTAGTTTAGTTTGATATTCTTTAGTTAGGAAAAATGGAAACTCGTACTAATGTAAACTGGATTTGAATTGAGAAGAGCAGTACTAAATGATTCTTTAGTTCGAAAATACGAAAAAAAAATTGTGTCTGTAGAAAAATTGCTTTAAATATCGTTAAAAAAGCGTTTTTCAGATTCTAGTATTCGATTCTGTGATAGATAATCTGCAAAAATTTATATGTTTCACCTTGGATACAATAAAAAAGGAAAATTTAGTTGACTAGTGTTATTTAAACTGGTTAAATAAAATCCATCCACGTTTCTTGCCGACCATATTCACCATAAACAGCATTGTATGCAAAGTTTACGCAGTGTTCTGTCCGCTACCATTCCTACTGATTGTCAAACAAAAACTACTAATAAACGACTTTATTGTAGTTTGTTTTATAATGCAAAACGTATAATTAGCCTGTAGTTATATTTCACATACATTCTCATATTATAGCACTTACCATGGAGAACAAAATGACTAGTGGAGATGTCATAACGCAAAATCTCTTAAGAAAGTAGCGCGTCAATATACGGGTGTTCGGGAGACGAGGAACGTTACTAGCTCCGCCCTTACATGCCTTCTATGGAACCTGCTCATAATATTCAAAATAAAATCGCAAATCAATCAAGTTCAATATTTAATTTGACAAGGAACCCGAAGGCCTCGTTAGTTCTAGTAACTATTCACGACTGTCGATCGTTGCTTGACCTACAAGAAGGAGCCTGACCTACCTTCCTTATGGCATCTCTATCATTCCTTTCTCCGTGGTACCTACTAAACTAATAGTTTGTAATAGGTATTGTAAATGCAAAAGTAATTTTCTGAAGACAACATGATTGGACGGTAATGTCTAGTCTAGACGGTTAATTGAAATGTGGTAATTGAATATCTTTGTTACGGCTTGTACTGTGGATATATGTGCGTATTTTCAAGATGTGGTAAAAGCAGGAACTCCATAGTATTAGTATCTACCTATAGCTTATAAGCTACTTACTTCTCTGTTTGAAGAGAGATCTGAGCCCTGCAGTCATCAAGGCCCAAATATAGCTACAACATAAACGTAAACTTTCTTGAAACAAATATTTACTAAGAATTTTCCTTTTCAAGTTTCGAAGTATACAATTTTTTTTTATTGGTAGGAATCCGATAAAAAAGACTGTTTTATTCAATAGATTATTCACAAATGATCTTATGATAGGGAAATATTAAAACTAAGCATCAAAATATTCATCCGCATCGCAGTATACAGTTGTTTAAAAAAAATACATTTGTTTTTTTAGGCGAACTTGGCCCTAAAAGAGCTGATTATCAAGGCCTATGTTGAAGGATGTTCATTCAAAGCCAAAGTCAAATCAATTTATTTCATTTAAGCCTTTACAAGCACCTATGAACGACAGAAATAAGTTTGATTCTATAGTTGCCCATTCCAAAAATAGCTTCCTATGGACAAGAACTTGCAAGAAATTCCATGGTTACTGTTTTTTTTCGGAAATACTCGTTAGTTACTATCTACATAACATAACTTAACCATATTTTCTCTTCTCCTCAGATGTGGCTCTCCAGCATCGTGTGTTCCACGTTATTCGTGATGGCGATGTCAGCCGGGAACGAGTACCTTCCTCCGAGCAAGGGTTACAACTACGAACCGCCTTCCATACCCTTCCCTACTAATAATAATGGGAACAAGGTAAGAAACCCATAGGGATCATTTAGATTTAAACATATAGTCAAATAGGAGGATTAGGAGCCGAAACGTGGACACTGACGGTACGGCTGGTCCACAAGTTTAAAGTCGCTCAGCGGGCTATGGAAAGAGCTATGCTCGGCGTTTCTCTGAGGGATCGCATCAGAAATGAGGTAATCCGTCAGAGAACCAAGGTCATCGACATAGCCTACCGAATCAGCAAGCTGAAGTGGCAGTGGGCTGGCCATATTAGCCGAAGAACCGATAACCGTTGGGGTAAACGAGTTCTAGAGTGGAGACCACGCCTCGGCAAACGTAGTGTAGGACGTCCTCAGGCACGGTGGAGTGATGACTTGCGCAAGACGGCTGGCAGGAGCTGGATGCGAGAAGCCGAAAATAGATCTCAGTGGCGTGCACTTGGAGAGGCCTATGTCCAGCAGTGGACTGCGATAGGCTGATGATGATGATGATATAGTCAAATATCAGGTACGATGTTCCTGTGACCCTTAAGGCATGAAAATAATGAACATTTTCAATACGGTACGGTGTTGAAATTATCAAGGATATTCAACTATGGCACAGTCTTCAGTTGAAAATGAATTATTCAGGCTTCTCAACCATTTTCTGTAGCCTTATTCGCTAACTCCACTGACAGCTCGCAGATATCATCAATTGGTAAAGTGTACATTAGTAAATTGTCAAACAGCTATTTTCTTATTCGCTAACGCCAGTTACCAAATGAGATGACGTCATCAGGCTGATATCCACCATGACTCATTTTGACAGCTGTTTCTGTATCGATAAACGTTATATTGCGATTCCGTAAGCCCAGTGGACATAATGGATAATGGATAAAAAAATAGAGCTGTCAAATTGTCATCGTAGTTTTGGCGTCAGCAACCGTGTAACGATATCCGCCGATATCCACTTCATGCGATACAGAATACCAATGTTTTGAACTTATCGGTTGACATCAAAGTTCCGATGACAACTGAGGCCAGTTGACATCTGAGAATTCGAAAGTTAGCGAATAAGCCAGCTGAACTTTCAATAAGAAGCAATACAGATTATGAATGCCTACAATTCCACGTCGTTCACGTTCGTTATTACAATTCCAAGTCAGAGGCCGTCAGGCGGATTTGAGAAAACTCTGACACTAGGGCTTGTAGGTGATAAAAACCTACAGCTCACTCGATAAGAAGAAGACTTAATCATAATTGACTCGCAATTTAAAATAATCCTTGTTACCAAGGAACGTCTTGATTTCCATTGATCCACTTACACTAATACTATAACTTAAAAAGTAATATTTAACCAAAAAACGTTCTACATTTCAGCAACCAACACCGCCACCGTACAGGCCGACTACACCCCCGAGGCCGTACCTGCCCCCCAACCCTCAGCCGACTCCTGGACCTGGACCCTCGCCTACTCCTGGGGTAAGTAACTCAACATCTTGGAAATTATATCCTAATGCTCCGGAAGTTTCATACTATACCAGTGTTTTATAGGGAGCAACTGCCTATCTGACCTCCTCAACCCAGTTACCCGGGCCGATACCCCAGGGAGCGACTGCCTATCTGACCTCTTCAACCCAGTTACCCTGCCAACCCGATATCCCTTGGTAAATGTACCGAGATTTTAACTACTCTAAACTGTCCTGTTTAGAAGAACTTATGGCTATGCAGCAGGATCGATTTATTATAAGGTTAAGCAACGCTTGGTGCGGTCGGTCCAAGAATGGGTGGCCATCTTGTCATGACGAGTTTCTCCGTGTTTTAGAAGGCACCATAAATTAATATTGTCCCGGTTGTCATTTAAGTATCTTTGGCGGTTGTTACAGAAGCCAAAAAGTCTGATAGCCAGTCTTACCCATGGGTATTGGGTTGCCCGGGTAACTGAGTTGTAGAGGTCAGACAGGCAGTCGCTCCTTGTAAAATATGGAAGCCCACCCCAAAATAGTTGAGAAAAGGCTAGGCAGATGATGATGTTATTAAGATAGGTACATAAAATAAATAAAACACAGGCATCACATAAAACTATATTATTCGTCGTCAATATAATGATTAGGAATCGCTTCTGCGCTCGGGGCTAGATACTTCCCTTTAGGCACTTTTTTACCTCCACCATCTCCTTTATCTGAAAATGTAATTAAATTATTTTCTAACCTTTATTTCAATATCATTTAGTATAGAAACGTATAATGTTCGTTAAAAGATACGAAAAACAAAGTAAGGGTCAAAATAAAATTCAGTTCAAGTCTAAAATTATATAGATTTTGGTGAAATATTTCAGCCATAAAATAATATTTTATAATATTTTGAGCTGAAGAGTTTTATTTTGAAATATTATATTATTTTAGTGTTAGATATCGGCAAAGGTAATAAGCTCTTATCCGGGTATACGAAATAGATAGTTTTCATGGGAACAGTTCACTGTAACTTCTATATAATCTAAAACTATTTCACATGAGCACCGCTCGACCGCGCGGAGAGCGCTACGTATCCGCTTACTGCCACGGAATCCGCGCCTTTTTTTAAAAGCATTTTTTATGCTTACCTCCGTTAGGCTTTTTGGGCGCCCCTTTTCCCCCAATTTCCTCTGAAATTATTTATATTGTTAATAATTTCTTTATCAATTAATTAATAGATAAATTACAACTAGCAGTTTACTGCGGTGTCACCTGTGTTTTAAGAATCCTGATACTTTTCTATGTTCACCATAATTGTCATAGCAATTGGTTTAGACATTTTTCTGTGAGCAAAACGATTTACTTAAAACGATAATTTCAGGAATTTTGATACGATTTGAAAAAAATATTTCAGTGTTATATAGCCTCGTGTCGATGAAGGCTATTCCTATGGGTAGGTACTATAAAATAAATCACGCTTACCACTAGCTAAAATAGAATATACACTCAGCGGCACGGAATCTGGCCCAAGCACATTTTGGCCTTATAACCATTATTTAAATGAAAAATCAGAATTTTTATTTTAAAATTGTTTAATTTACTCATTTTCCAATAGAAAATGACTAACAGACAACAGAATTATGAAGATTTTCATTAAGTTTAATTGAGTTAGAAAACAGAGTCCTTTACCGCAGTAATCACCATAAACTTTTAAATTCAACATTTTTAACAAAACAGAAAGTTATCGAATTTTAATAATGGATGTTTCTTCCTCTTGATCTGATGAATGCTTGCATACGATCTGGCATGCTCTGGATTGTGTTTTTTATCTCCACCTGGGAGATCTCCTCCCAGGCAGCTACCAGCGCGGTTTTCAGTTCACTGAAAGTCCGTGGTGGGTTACGACTTGCTCGGACCTGTCTTTTAAGCATGTTCCAGACATGTTCTACAGGATTCATGGCTGGGTTTCTTGCAGGCCAGTCCAATTTTTGAATACCGACCTCGAACAAGTAATCGGTTACCCAAAGAGCTGCGTGAGGTCGAGCATGGTCCTGCATTATACGAAATTCTTCCTTCCTATGAATCCCTGACAGGGTAAAACATGATTTAGAAGGATCTTTTCAATATACCGCACTATTGTCAGACGACTTTCGACAACCAATAATTCAGTACGGGCTTCTGAACTTCTGCCTCGACAAACCAAGATGGACCCACCATGAAAACCGACTGTTTGCTTGGTAGTGGTGGGAAGAAACCATTGTCCGCGCTTTCCCCATCCACGTTCACGGCCGTCTGGAGCTCTTAGGACGACTCTGCATTCATCGGTCCATAAAATTTTACTCCATTAGTCATGCGTCCAATTTGCATGTTCTCGTGCAAACCTAAGTCTGGCTACGCGATGGTGCGGGAGGAGTTCCGGGCCTCGAACTGGTCTTTGAGCATGCACATCCCGTTCCTCCATCCTTCTTCTTATTGTGCACTTACGGACGTTGACTTCTCTTGCTGTTTGCAAAGGCTGGCGTATCTCTAACGCAGTGAGAAACCGATTTTTCATTATTGCACGTACGATAAATCGGTCGTCGTGCGCCGACGAACACCTTACACCCCACTTTCTGGTCTTCTTGTGTAAAGGCCAGTCCGGTCATGCATTTTCTATGCATATCTTTCACTTATACGTGGTGCACTTAAAGTTTCAACCATCGTCCACTGCGTACGCCCTTGACGTCTTAGCAACACTACTTGAGCAACTTAAGCTGCAGTAAGGGTAATTTTCAGATCAAATTGTGAAAAAAGAGAAACAAAAAACGATCATAATCATTATTTTTTTTTGGAACGTGCTTAGTACTTCGGCAATTTCTATCTGAATTTAAACTTAACTTTCTGCTTTGTGTTCCGACAACGAAATCTGCTTCTAGTGTTATAAAAGTTAAACAGACACACATTTTTCTGTATTTTAATTAACAAATACGAAAGGACAGACAATATGTCATATGAAATTAGAATTTACAACAGCTATCTGGGCTGATATCTACTTGTGTTTGTTTGGGCCAAATTCCGTGCCGCTGAGTGTAGTTAATTAAGTAAAAAAACATAAATAAAATACAAAATATACATAGTTTCCGTATTGAAATACTCACTTGGGAAGAAATTTGCACTTACTGAAAGTAAAAATAATAATAAAAAATAGCACTTTAGTACGCAATATAGGTTTATCAAAATCCCGAACAACAATACTGTATGCATGTTTGTTCCTCTTTCACACAGAAAATACTACACTGACTTTGACAAAACTTGGATCTCATATATGTTATAGGTACCTATATGAGAATAAAATAGGCGATTTTTATCCGGTTGCTGGAAGAAATTCTTTCATAATGGATGGTTACTGGGAACAGCTAGTAGATCATATTTACAAAAATAAATATCTACACAAATAATTTATAGGTACTGCAAAGTTATGTCGTGAAAAAGGAAGACCGAAGAAACGACAGATGGATCGTGTGAAAGTCGATATGGCTAGAAAGAATTTCGACTTGTAAGGTGACGGCAGATAAAAGAAAATGT
Organism: Helicoverpa armigera; assembly: GCF_030705265.1. Taxonomy (NCBI): domain Eukaryota; kingdom Metazoa; phylum Arthropoda; class Insecta; order Lepidoptera; family Noctuidae; genus Helicoverpa; species Helicoverpa armigera. Next base: position 769,332 of record NC_087147.1, on the reverse strand, counting down.
AAAAATGATATAAATAATGTAAAAATGCTTACATTTTGGCAAAGGTTTTTCCGTAGTACATCTGGTGGAAAGTGTAGACGTGCCAGGCGTGGTTACTGTCGTTTCAGCAGCTTCGCTCGCCGGAGTATCTTCAATATCATTCATACGAGCTATATGCAAGTGATATTAATAAAAATATACGTTCACACCAAACTTAAAGGCGGTTTGCAACTAACTTCTGAGCGTTGCTTGTGGTATAGGCATTGCCAACATAAATGATCGCTAAAATGCAGGTATTTGATTGTTTTAACTTAACATGTATAATTTTTCTTTCCTTACAAAACGTGCTGTGTAAATAAAAAAAAATTAAAAGGATAAATGGTGAACATAACCTTATTCAGACACCATTATCTAAAATATGCTTTCTCTGTCCCTGTATGCTTATGCCCATTTTTATCAACAGTTACCTAAATTTAGGGACCCCCTAAGAGCATTAAGGGAACACTTAATACGAATTTCGTTTTCACCAAAGTTTAAGTGTCCCTTATAACATTTATTATTGGGGGAGCCCTTATTCCAAGGGACACTTAGGGAAAATTTAAGAGATGGTCAGTGGATCGTATTTGTTAATTGTATACTGTTAATTGCTTTATAAAATTAATATGAATATTATAGATTTTATACCTGTGTGAGACAATCTTACTTCTGTAAATTATTGTTGTATCATTGAAAATGTTTTTTTTTTAATTAGAGTTAAGTTTAATTTTTGAATTTACATTACATTAACAATATTCTGAAAGTGAAGTAAGTTACCTAGGGAGCCCGCTAAATAATAGAATTAGGAAGGATTTAGTGTGCCAAAAAAATATTTAATAAAACAAAAAATATTACTCTTTAAAAATCAGTTATTTACCTTCTTCAAGACCTAAAGTAAAAAATATATACATAAAAAATCAATTTTTTAAAACTAAAATATTTAAAAGTAAAAAAAATAGTAAAAATATACTCACTAGTTAACCTGACGCCATATTCTAATGTTTGATTATTTCTGAGTGTTATAAAATAATAAATATTCAAAAAATATATATTTAAGTCAAGTGCAAACATATTTACCCATGTCCAATTCTTTCACTTTGAAGGCTGAAAAATTACCTATAAACTTTAAAAAATTTACATGCAGATCAAAAAACCGGCCAAGCGCGAGTCGGACTCGCGCACGAAGGGTTCCGATAATAAGAAAATATATAAGTTCCAATAAAGTATTACTTAGGTCTGCTTACGAAAAAAACTAACCCAATTGAGCATCGTAGTTCGCTTTGCTTAACGGAATAATGGCTAATATCTGAAAATAAAATATAAACAAATAACATTGTTGTTACAATTCTGCAGTAAAGCAAAATACAAAAAAGTTTTTTGTAACAAGTTTTTATTCTTTAACTTTTTTAAGTCGGTATCTAAAACCTAAAAATGCTAGGTACATATGTTGGAAACCGCATCAAAATTGATTTTGCAAAACGAGAGATAATGGCCCGCAAACATAATTATACGCAGGTGAAACTGAAAACCTATTTTTTTGAAGTCATAACAACCGCTATTTTACTCTTTTACGTATCTCTTATACTTCGTGAAATTGTATCATACACTGAATTAAAAGAAAAAACGTACCAATGCATATGAAATTGAATTTACTAAATTAAGTCGTAACTCCATACCGCTAGCTTACAACTAAAACTATAAAATAAATAACTTAACAGCACTTCAATACATTTCCTTATTTTTATTAGTTTTCTTATTTATTTTATGACTTATTTCTGTTTATCGATATAAAATTTTATCGTCATTCTACAACCCTAAAATAAAATTAGAATTGACGAAGTAATAAGTAAAATTGCTTGAGCTTGCGGCAAAGTACCTAACAGCCATTGGTGCGTCCCAGTTCTTTCTTCAAACATCTTTGGAAGACTTTGCAAGTAGTCAGAATCCAAAAAAGTAATCTTGTAACCAAAGGTTGTGATGCCTCGGTAACTGCATTTAGGAGCTCATATGTATAGGATAAGCAGTCGCTTCATGTAAAACACTGATACTCAACTTCGTCTGATTAGACTGTAGCCGACCCCAACGTGGTTGGGAAAAGGTTAGGCAGATGATGATGATAACTATAAAACTATAAAAAAAATCAGCCATTACTTAAACTAATCTGGGTTTGATTAACTACCTAATTGTACCCGTTTTCACAGCCGTCTTTACAAAAACTGAAAATTATTTTACTACCTATTTATTTATTTTCATACTTTATACACAATATACAACGGCGGACTTACACCTTAGGCGTTCTCCACCAGTCTACCTTAGGGTGGTGAAATAGAAGTCATTAAATATTAACGTTATTTTGTTGTATTTTTCCAGCCCCACGATCATCCCCATGATCACCACCACCACGACCACGACCACGGCAACGGTAACGGCAACCACGACCACGGTGATCATCATCACCACGAGCCTGGCATGCCTTTCGACTTCTCCTACCAGGTATGTTGACGAAAACTAGAGGAAAAGCACTCTAAAGAAAGAGGGCCAATCAAAAAGTTATGACCAGTTTTTGTATATTTAGGTATACACAGAAAAAAATTGGACTGTTCCATAAATGTCTTGTAAAGAGTCGGCCGTATAAATTTTAGAATATTTCCGAGTGTAGCAACCTATATGTATAACCTATACAAGAAGTGCTACTGTCTACATAGTTAGTTACCGAAATTAGTACCTACCTATGTACATGTACTGGCTTTGACAATTCAAGTGGCTTTGAATGATCACTGCTATATTGTACCTACCATTACCTGAGATTGATTCTTACTTCTTATGCCGCAATTCTAAGATGCAAGCACATTTAAATACATCTAAAATCATAAAATCAATGTTGGTGTGACTTGAACGGCGCGCTTCGTTGACCGTAAGCCCTAGACCATTAGGTTTTTACAGATCTATCCAGGTTGTAAGTCTGGACGAGATTTTCTGTGAGAGGTTTATGGAAAGCTGCACACAGGACCGATGGGAAATAGGAATCAGTAGGTACTCACAAAGTTCCGCCGGTTACTGCAACTTGATCCACTCACACAGTACACAGATCACTTGTACACATGTTATTTATGGTTTGATGGGCGCCCAGTAACTCCCTGCAGGGGTTGTTGACTAGTTTAAGAAGTTTATTGAAGTTTAGACATAGTTTTTGATTTTAATTTGCGGCGCGTTAGGCGGCCGGCGTCGTGTTTTTTGGCACTCGCGCGAAAGTTTTTTGTATTGACGGTGGCGCCACGTCTCGCTTGGTGAGTGGCAGTTTTTGGAACTAGGAGAAGGAAATGGAAGGAACAAGGAATGCATGCAGGCTCAAACATTCCCCCCCACTTGAAATCAGTCCAGAGATTTCAAAAAATAAGAGTCGAAAAGACTAAAGGATGTGTGTTATGTGTGCTTGAGTTCAAATCGTGCTGAATTACCTAGTAAGTTACGTGATTACGATGCTAAGTTTATAATTTTAAGTTAAAAGTAAGTTGATTTTAAGCTACATTAACAATAATTATGGTTAATAAAATACAATGGAAAGGTTAAGGTTTAGTTAGAAGTAGGCAAAGGGCAAATCTACAGGCCGTCGAAGTCCTTTAGCCGTACGTAGCGTGACGACACGCACTACACCATCAGAGCCTGGATGAAGCTCGACAACACGACCGAAACGCCACTCCAACGGTGGAAGATTTTGTTCCACAATTGAACTATATCACCCGCTTGCATATTGACTTGGTCTTTGAACCATTTGCATCTCTGCTGCAGAGTATGAAGGTAATCTCTTTGCCAAATTTTCCTAATAAAAGTAATGAGCGATGTTGCTGCAAGTTGCAACTTGTATTCATAGAATTAAGAGTAATTACTGGGTCAGCAGAAGAAGCTGGAACCGCTGGAGTAGCACAAGAAATCACAGGACACGCTGACGTGGGGCCCTGGTCGCGATGAAGTAGCGTGTGATGACGCGCGTTGCATTTGGTACAGCAAGCTTTGGACAGACACATATCAGCCGCATGATTGGGCTTTAAGCAATTGAAACATAAGCGCTTTGATTTGGCTAAATATTCACGTTCATTTACATTTTTTAAATTAAACACTGGACACTTATAAATAGTGTGGTGAAAATACCCACAGCATACACACCCAAATTTTTTATCTGACACTGAGAATGCATGAACATCAGGATTATTCAAATTATTATATTGCATGAAATTGTTGTCAATAGAATGCGACCCTGTATTAGAGTTCAACCCTGTATTCAAATTACATTGATTTAAAATTGACTCAAGATTCACATCTGATGTATTATTAGGTAACTTTGTAAGAATGTTAATAATTCGATAAAAGTAGGTATCTGACTTTTGTTTTGACTTTCGAATCGTTTTCGTGTATCAGAATCTCATATGCGAGAAGATAAATAAAACATAATAAATTCCCCAAGGTTTTCGATTTTAATGGATTTTAAAGCGTTTACGGATTCCTGTAATAAACTAGTGATATTACGTAAATCGTTTAAATTACTAGATTTTAATGTAGGATGACTACAGATTTTTTCCAAATAATTTACTGCTAAGATTCGCTTATTTTGATACCGATCTATAAGCGCATCGAAAACAATTTGATAATTGTCTGATGTGACCGGAATGCCCTTGGCGATTGACAAAGCGGAACCCGTGAGGCAAGAAAGTAAATAATGAAACTTTTCAATGTTAGAAATGTTTTCGTTATCGTGCACGAGGGATGCAAATGTGTCATAGAATGTTTGCCAATATTCTATATTTCCGTCAAATTTAATAAGTTCGATTTTAGGTAAACGTGGTTGCGCAAAGTTGTCAATACGTCTATACCTACTCTTAAATGAGCCTAACTTGGACTTATCGGATGATAATTGACGAGATAAATCGAATAAAATTTGAATCTCACGAAATACGTACCTACTCACGTTGAGTGACGAGAAGTTTAAGTTTAGTTTCTTTGCTATCCATTTTGTATTGTTTAGAATTCAATGACTTAAAATGGACAACTAAATACTTTTACTAATAATTGAGTCGTAGGTTACACGATTTGAACCAAGCACACTCAACAATTAGGTATATTATGCGGCTTAGAAGGACCACTAAAAATGGTGTGACTTGAACGGCGCTTCGTTGACCGTACCTAAGCCTTAGACCATTAGGTTTTTACAGATCTATCCAGGTTGTAAGTCTGGACGAGATTTTCTGTGAGAGGTTTATGGAAAGCTGCACACAGGACCGATGGGAAATAGGCATCAGTAGGTACTCACAAAGTTCCGCCGGTTGCTGCAACTTGATCCACTCACACAGTACACAGATCACTGTACACATGTTATTTATGGTTTGATGGGCGCCCAGTAACTCCCTGCAGGGGTTGTTGACTAGTTTAAGAAGTTTATTGAAGTTTAGACATAGTTTTTGATTTTAATTTGCGGCGCGTTATGGCGGCCGGCGTCGTGTTTTTTGGCACTCGCGCGAAAGTTTTTTGTATTGACGGTGGCGCCACGTCTCGCTTGGTGAGTGGCAGTTTTTGGAACTAGGAGAAGGAAATGGAAGGAACAAGGAATGCATGCAAGCTCAAACAAATGTCTTTTATCCTTCAGGTGGCGGAAGATGGCAACGACTACAGCCACAACGCGATATCTGATGGTGACATCACCCGGGGAGAGTATAGAGTAGCCCTGCCTGATGGACGCACTCAAATAGTCAAGTACACCGCCGACTGGAAGAACGGTTTCAACGCTGAGGTGAGTAGTGCTGCTACTCGACAATAGATGGCGCAGTTTTCAATTATGCTCTCAAATCACAAATGGAAATAAATGTTTACGAATTAATTTTATCCGTGGGTTAGCAGTAAATCGATACTAATGTATTAGGAAACATTATTTTATTTGTTTGTATCCTAAATGCAAATTAATTAACCGATTACAAAAATTCTTTCACTGTTGGGGAGCTGGAGCTCCTAGGGATGTGGGTGAATCCACTGGACGCAGCTAGTAAAATTTAACTTAATCATAATCATATTAGAGTTAAATAAACATTACTAGCGTTTAAGATTTTGACCTAACTAACGAAACTATTCAAATGTTTATTAAATTACTAGCTTCTGCCAGCGGTTCCACCTGCATCCCGTGGGAACTACTTCCCGTACCTTGATAAAAAGTAATTTCCTTCCTTCTGCTTCCTCGATAAATGGGCTATCTAACATTGAAAGAAATTTTCAAATCGGACCAGTAGTTCCTGAGATTAGCGCGTTCAAACAAAACAAACAAACTCTTCAGCTTTATAATATTAGTATAGATGTTCCGATTGTACAACAATAAATGTAACCCAACTAATCTTTATTCCTCAACGCTCTAGGTGACATACGAAGGCGAAGCGAGGTACCCAGACCAGCCAGCTGGTGGATACGGCAGTGGAAACACCGGTAATGGCTACGGCAGCGGCAGCACGGGCGGTAACGGCTACCCCAGCGGGTCAGGTGGCTCCGGCACGGGCGGACAAGCCTACGTCCCCCCCAGCCAAGGAGGCGGCTACCAATACTAAATAATACCCAACGATAACGCAAGGTTTATAAAGTTATGATGATTTCTTGCTACAATTACGCGAATTGTTGTTTTAATAGTCGATTTTGGTGGGAACACCTCTATTTATGTCATGTTTTTGGCAGCTGTCAAATTGAATCGAAAATTTCCCGCCATTGCAGAAACAAAAATGGTTGAACAATTTGAAAGAAAACATAGCCATACCTATTTAATTAGATTTTCATAAATAAAATGACGATTCGCGTAGTTTTAGTAAGAATTACGAAGTGAAACAAACACGTTTGTTAATTGCCCATTTAACTGTTTTTCTTTATAACGATACTAAGTTCTGAATCAAACTTTTTTAACACTGATGGCATGCCTAATACCACCTCTAAAAAGTCGACTAAAATTGTTTGTATCAGAACTTATTCGTTACAAAGACTAAACAGCCGAATAATTGTTTTTAATATAATACCTATAGTTTAAGTTAGTATTACATTAACATAGTTACCGAAATATAGTTACCAATTGTTATAAAAATATTATATTATTAATGTACTTCGCTAGCTAGATAATCAATGCTGACAGTAGACCACATTTCCTTCTTTTTCCTATGTCATAACTTATTGAGGAATGTTCTAGAAATAGAAACAATACGTATACGATTTACACAACTTGTAAAATAACGTATACCTTGTAAACTTACATAAACAGCCTATATCTGTAAAAATATAACCTTTATAGTTAAAATAGAATAATAACATTTATTATACCTTTTAAAACAACTGTATTGTATAAAAAGGGAGCTAGGAACCATATTGTGATGTAAAAAAAATACAAAATTGCTTGTAATAGTTTTTAATTAATAATACTCATTACACTGCCGTATTTTGTATATTTATTGTATAGGATAGAGGCATAGAGGAGTAAATTTGACAATTCTTTGTTGAAAATATGAAGTGTCCTTTTGTACCTTATTTTTTTATAAAAATAAATCTAAGCTACAGTTAAACTTGTTTTTTTTTTCTCGAAGAAAGGAGTTTCCTTTCATCGTGGGTTTGTTTCAATGGGAATATGGAAGTTTATTACATACATAGCATTTCGACCCGTACGTAATACTAACTATGCTGCCTTAATAAGTTTTACTACCGACATCTAGCGATGAATAGCGTGAGCTTTTATTTTATGTCGTAATTTGATAGCATGAATTAAATAAAGCAATTAATTTTAAACAGTTTGCCATACATTTTCGTACATAATACTTTTTCTTATAAGACTAGAAATAATACAAACATAGCTGCCAACCTAATAACTTATGTAACAATTAAAAAATAATACTTGAAGCAAATACTGAAACTGCAAAATAATTGCTTACACCAATTCAGTTGTGCCTTATCAAGTTTCAAAACACAATGTCGCATGAACTTTTTTTAAATGTGAATTAAGATTTTTCTTCAAACTGAATTTCTTATCACAAATTACGCAACACTCTGTCTTTTCCATGTGTTTTCTCTTCATATGCTCAAGTCTCCGACCTGAGGTGATAAAGTCAGCACCACAAATCTCACATTTAAAAGGTTTCTGACCAGAATGCAACATTAAATGTTCAAATAAAGTTTTTTCATTGACGAATGTGTCACCACAAATCTCACACGTTTTATCCTTCACTTTTTCATGAGTAACAAAATGCTGAGTTAAGTTGCTCTTCTTATAAAAGCCTTTTCCGCACTCGGTACATTTGTAAGGCCTGATATTTAAATGGACCTTATTAATATGAGCTTCTAAACTGTTTTTGTTGATACTTCGGTAGTCACAACTACCACAGTCATGTAATTTAGATTTTCGTTTTCTTCTTGATAACGCAGCATGATTTTTCAAATGCAAATTGAAATGTGAGTGAGATTTCAACACTATAAAACAATGGGGACATTGCTTTCCTTTATGGCCGCCCAAATGAACTTTTAATGTTGAATTATTTTTTAGTTCTTTGCCACAAATATCACAGATTCTAGCAGAACTTGTATTCCTATGAGTAATTTTATAATGTTTCTCTAGTAATACTTTAGATTTGAATTTCATATCACATTTTGAACATTTTACAGCTATTAAACTATTAAGCTGTTCTTTAGTATTATTTATTATACTCTCACCAGTAGGTAATTGAACCCTTAATTTGTACTTTTTTGGTTGTCGTTCACATACTGTTTTGTTGTCAACTTCTTCGTTAATATTATTTACAAGGAGGTTCAACATTTCATTTTTTAAATAGTTCCTTTGCATGAGGCTAAACAACTTAATAATTAGGCTTGCACAGTCATCACATGCTTGTGATAGAAATAGATCCTGAAATCAGTGAAAATTAATATTAAACATAATTAACAGGTACAAGTAAACGATGGAGTAAATTTTAGTAACATTTAATTTTGATATAGAAGTAGGCACTGTAGCATGTACCACGCTTATGAACTTTACGAGAATGTTATGAATAAAAAAATATAAACAACTGCAATGGCAATGATGTGTAAATATGTGATTGTGAAGTCCCAAATTAAAGAATAAAATTGTATTATAGATGAATAAGCTAAGCATAGATGTACCCAGCACCTATTTTAAATTCTAAGAAAGGTGATAAACTTATTAGTTAATCTATTTGGTATTCTTTCAAAGTCGATCAAAATTATTCTTATTGAAGGTTCCTAATTTTTTATGGCTACAAGGTACTATGTTGGCCTTTGGCTGTAGATCAAAAATGACTTACGTGAGATGGAAATAACTGTTTCATAATATTCCATAAAGTTAAATTCAAACTAAAATATTCATCGTGTATTTCAATATCTTCGTGTAAATCGGTTGTATTTTCGCTTTCTTTATAACACAAAAAACATACTCTGTTCATAGATTTTGGATTTATTAGTAAGTTTAACATATCCATTTTTATAATTTTAAAGTAAATAAATATTTATAAACTAGATAAATAAACTAACATAACAATACTGTTGAAAAATGTCAAACAAACAAAACTAAATAAGTTTTTAATTTAGAGTAGTCCACTCAAGATCTCTACAATAGTCGAATTTGGAAGCCGATGAATCGACTAAATAAGTATCCTTAAGTTGGCCCCTGTTGATAGATTCAGAAAATATCGTGATTTTTAGCGAAACGAAACGCGCGACGCGGGGGGCGGAACGTAGGTTGTACGGAAGCATTCCATGTCACTGTTTTTCATAATCAGAACCTTTGACTTTATTGTGTTTTGCATTGATTTAATCATTTCTAAAATAGCATTACTCAAGATAAAACACTTCGCCCTTTTATTTATATTTGTGAAATCTTTGACCTTAAATTGCTTTTACGATCATTATTCGTCTCTGTCGCCATTCGTATGTGTATATCATATTTCATTCTAAAATCGAAATTGACAGATAACTTTCAAAGCTAATTTTATCGAGTGCTCAAGAAATAAACTGGAACGTGAAAAGGCGTAAGGTGAGACGATTTCTAGCTCTGGACAAGTTATTTCATAAAATTGTGTTTCCTTTCTCTTTGTACAAACGCTTTATTATAATCTTAGGCAACCATTTTTCAAACTGAAAATAGATACGCCATTTTGTCCCACAAAATGTGTACGTAACATAACCTAAGTACGGGAGTTTTATAAAAGCAATACGTACCTTTGATCAAAACAATCTGATTCAGGTAATTCAGGGAGAAATATTAACATTTTAAGCAATGCTTACGACTGACAGAGCTTCCTCTCACTTATAATCATGCTCAAAAGCTCGAAATGGGAATGGAAATTTTCCAAATGACATTTCGAGACTCGTTGTCATTATTTTTATAGACTAACAAGTCTGCTAAAAAGCTCCTATAAAGCTAATTGATGAATACAAAATATGCTTTAGGTCTGAGTTTGAAATTACATTTCAGTTTTTTGAACTTTCCTTAACAAAATACTGCTATACACAAAGTTTCCGCGGTTTCACCCGTCCCAAGAGAACTACTTCGTTGTCATCTGCCGAGCCTTTTTCCAACTACGTTGGGGTCGGCTTCCAGTCTAGCCATATGCAACTGAAAATCAATGTTTTACAAGAAGACTGCCTATCTGACCTCATCAACCCAGTTCTCTTGGTAACGCAATACCTCTTGATGAAACTGGTTGTCAGACTTTCTGGCTTTTGACTACCCTAAACTGCCAAAGATAACAAAGAAACAAAATAACTAAATTTCAGAACAAATACCTAAAAGACCTAATATGTTGTTCTTTTATTGACTTACATTTTTATTTTATTAAATAGTATTGACGTTTTTAAAGATATCTAAGTAACTAAAACTGTTACTATTTCCATTTTACAGACAATTGAAAATGGAGGAAGCAGTGAAACCTAGCAATCCTGACAATGTAGACTGGATCAAAGCCAAACTGCAGACGTTATGGACTTCACCGCAGTTCTGCGGCCTGTGCCTCGAGAACAAGGGAAACTTCTGTTCCGTTGACATGGAGTTTGTTATTAGCCAGCAGAAGCTGTCTAAATGTTTGCAGGATATTTTAAATTATATTTTTAATGAAGACGTAAGTTGATTTCAGTATATACTTTTTAAATGTGCAGAAAAAAGCAAATATTTTTATGCAAGCAACTCATTTTTAAATTCTAATATTTTTTCATAGTGCATCATGTTTGCAAAGTCTAGGCTCTGTAAAATAACAGAGCTTCTTCATTAATTTCAATTCATTCATTATTCTAACTATGATGTTCCTTATTTTCAGGCTGAATTCCTGATGTCAAGTCAATACCTGTGTGACAGTTGCACAGAAAAAACAATACAGGCCTACCTCTTCATCCACAATACAAAACAGCTTACAAGAATCCTCAACAACTGCGTCTCGGATATTTACTCCAAAGTAGTTGATGTGGATTCTCAACTTGACACCACTATCACATATGAGACAGCCAATGTCATGATTGTCCTTGAAAATGACACAGATTTATACAAAACTATTAACAATATGAACTCCATGACTGAAATAGTTGTTACTGAAAAACCTGTACCAATGAAAGCATATAAAACGGAGAAAGAAGATCTGAAACCTAAAATCATTCAGGTTTGTAGCATTGAGAAGCCGAAAGATATAACAAAAGAAGAACCAAAAGTCAACATGGTAGTGAAAGAAATAAAAGAAAAGAGAATTGAGAAACCTGATGGGACTCCAAATATAACCTTGAAAGAAGGTCACATTGTAATAAAACCTCTGAGCTCATCAAGAAATTCTACTCCTCGGTACAACACTTATGAATGCGCTGAGTGCCCAGACATATTTACAAATTTCAGAACACTGAAGGAACATGAAAAAGCTAAGCATAAGAAAACAGTGTTCAGATGCAAGTTGTGTGACAAATCTTATAATACCTTGCAGTATTTAAACATACATTACTTGACACATTCCAAAGCGAGGTGCAAGTTATGTCTACTCATTCTTCCGGAAGAAGAACTAATGGATCACTTGAGGTGTAATCATGCAAATTTGGTATACCCTTGCAATTTTTGCGATTTGGTCTACTACACCCAAGAATCGTTGACTACACATTTCAAAATAAGTCATCTAGTTAACGATACTAAAGCTAAGTCTCATTGTGTGATGTGCTTAACCAACTTCGTAGAAGATAAGAACAAGAAACATAAGTGCAAGTTCTCTTGCTCAGAATGCTTTGTGATGCCTTGCATACATTATAAGTACCTCATGTCTTACAGAGAGCAAGTGTTGAATCACGTAAGTTACATAAAATGCGTAGACTGTGACTATGGTACTCGTAGAAAAGAGCACTTGATAGGACATGCGAACAGGGAACATTTAGACCACCATCCATTCACCTGTGCTGATTGTGGACAACAGTTTTACACTAAATTGAGTCTTAAGACTCACATAGTACAGTTCCATTCAGATCTGTCCTGCCAATATTGTGATTTTGTCTTCAAGGATGCTAAAACTCTCGAGAATCATAGGAAATCTTGCAAGGTTGTCATACGGCCGTTCTCTTGTAGTCAGTGTGTTGCATCCTTTGATGTTTCTGAAGAACTGACCAACCATGAGAATTTAAGGCATAATGAAGGAGTACACGCTTGTACTCTCTGCAAGAGCAGATTCCTTACTGAAATAGAACTGCAGGAACACCACGCAAAGACTCATGGTGGTATTCAATGTAAGAAGAGGAGAAAGCATATTGAATGCTCCCTATGTGATATCATGTTCAAAAACGTAAAAGAGATGCTTGAACATGAGAAATTGCATCCCGAAAATGAAGTTTACCCATGCAAGGCATGTGCAAAAAAGTGTAATTCTTTAATGAAACTGTATATTCATAATCAAAGGCACTATACTAAGAGAATTAAGTGCACTCAATGTGGTAAGAAGGTTGCTGCATCATTCTATGCACAACACACTGTTAGGTGTCCTTACAAAAAGGACGCTGTTCTGAGTCATGTCTGCGAGGTATGTGGGAAGTCATTCCACTTGGAGTCATTACTGATCTTCCATCAAAGAATCCACAAGGATCCTGAACCCTGCCTTCTATGTGACAAGACCATCAAACCGTCAAGTCTGAAACGGCATATGGAACAAATTCATGGATTCAGTGCAAAAGCAAAGGCCAAACCTGGCCAGGCCATAGAATGCGAGTTATGCGGGCACATAGTTAAAAAGAAATGTGACTTAGAAACTCACATGAACCGATATCATTTAAAAATCAAGCCATTTGTCTGTCACATTTGTAGCAAAGATTTTTGTGGTAAAGTACGCTTGAAGGAACATTTAGCAACGCACACATCTGACAAAAGCTGCTTCTGTTCTATCTGCGGCAAGAAGTTTGCAAACCGCGTTTGTCTGAAAATGCACTTTAGAATGCACACGGGAGTAACTCCCTACGCCTGTGATCTTTGCGGTCAGAAGTTCAGATCCTCAAGTTTAATGAAGACCCATAGAATTAAGAAACATTTACAGAAAACGGTAAACTGTCCTCTCTGTGATAGTATGTTCTATATGGTCAGAGATATGAGGCATCACTTCAAAAAGGTTCATTGGAAAGGCAAAGATGGAGTGCCGTTTAATCCTGCAGATGTAAAAGAGTTATCCAAGGAACATTATCATTTGTTTGAAGATCGCAGGTTGCCGAAACTTACTTGAAACTTGTCATTTTTGTAGTTAGGTAGCTAAATGCAGATATGAAAAATTATCTTATATTTTTTTCCTGTATAATAATTTTTGATTAGAAAAAGGTGATGGATGGGTGAGAATGTTGGCTTTGTTATTTCAATAAATCATGTTCTTGAATAATTTTTGTGTTATTTTTACACGTAGGTATCATCTACCTAGCCTTCTAGCAACTATATTGGATCTGCTTCCAGTCTAACTGGATGCAACTGAGTAAGTACGTGTTTTCCGTGGTGCCTACCTGATCTCAACGACACTACGATAACTTAGGTGTTACCACATAACGCTGCAACGCGAAAATTCACGAAAGTAGAAGTAGTCACTATCCAAAGTAGGTATTGAATAAAACGTACACATTCAAACAACATACATATTATATTTCTCACAATGAACAAGGCATATAAATATCAACATCTTCCTCAGCAACTTTAACTCTCCTCCCATCATGAAACAAATGATAATGTTCTTTATCCAACCCTTTCATCTCCCGAGGGTCAAATCTTTTATCTTTCTGCTTCCAATGCACTTTAATCACATGTCTCCTTAAATCTCTCACTGTATGAAACTTATTCGAACATAACGGACAACTATTACTTTTATCCGAATGTTTTTTTAACTTATGAACATTCATAATACTCGAAGATCGGAACCGGTCTCCACAAATTTCACAAGTAAAAGGTTTCTCACCAGTATGCAAGCGTAAATGCATTTTCAAGCAAGCAGAGTTAGCAAAACTCTTTAGACAGACCATGCACATAACGCTTTTCATGTTATGTGTTTCTATATGTTTCTTCAGTAAGTGTTTGCCTATGAAATCTTTGCTGCATATATGGCACACGTAAGGCTTAATTTTTAAGTGGTGACGATTCATATGGCATTCTAACAGTGTGTTGTTCCAAGTTTTGTAGTCACATTGCTCGCATTTCAAGTTTGGCTGCTGTTTTTTAATTCCTGTATTCCCAGGATTCTCCTCCATTAAATGCCTTCTCCAATGCCTGCGCAATCTAGCTGGGTTGATCATCTTATTACATTTAGGACATGGTACATTTTCCAAATGTACTTTTTGATGAGATTTTAACAAAGCTACGTTTTGAAATGACCTGCCACAAGTTTCGCAGGTCTCTATAGAATTTGTGTGGGTAGTTAGATGTTTTTTGAGAAGAATTTCTCTCATCTCTTTACCGCAGATGTGGCAAGTGGCAAATGGTCCGTTGTGTTTGCGGTAGTGTGCTCTAAACTGTCTTAAGGTTTCATACTCAGTATTGCATATTCTACAAGGGTAGGTTGTGTTCGGTCCATGAGACCTCATGTGTTGTACTAATTCCCCTTTAGTATCAAAGATCTCTTGACACACAACACATTGCACATTAATAACTTTGTTCTTACTTTGTAGGCCACTATGAACCTTGACCATATGTTCCTTTCTCTTAGAATCTTTGAGAAACTTTTTGTTGCATAATCCACATGGGAAAACATCAGTACTATGTCTACGTTTTATATGCTTTGTGAGATTATCTGATGAATCAAAGGAGGCTGGACACTCGTCACAAACGAAACTCCTTTCTATATCCTCACAAACTTGCACATGCTCTGTGTATGTGTTAATATTGCTGAATTCTGAATCACAGAATCTGCATACAAAATAATCCTCATGAAATTTATGAATATGAGATGTTAGAACGATTTTAGAATAAAACTGTTGTCCACATTTATCACAAGTGAATGGATGATGGTCCAAATGTTCTCGGTTTACATGTCCGAGTAAAATCTCCTTCCTTTTACAGACATAATCACAATCCAAACACTTCACTTTACCTGCATGGTTTAATATCTGATCTCTATAAAACATCAGATACTTATAATGCATGCACGGTACTTCAGAACATTCCGGGCAGTTATATTTGCAACTATGTACCTTCAATTCTTCTTCAGTAAAAGTTTTAAGACACATTAAGCAGTGCGGGTTTTCTCCTTTGATTTTGTGGCAGATTTTTTCATGCATTTGTAAAGTGTTTAATGTATAAAATACTTCATTACATTGAGAACAAGTATGTAAAGAATCAATATGTTTTGCTTTAAGGTGTTCGAGTAATTCTTCTTCATGGAGAATTTCATGACAAATCTTGCATCTCAAACTAGCATGCACTTTGTAATGTGAATTTAAATATTGCTGATTTCTAAATCTTTTGAAACATATTTTGCATTCTATTTTCTGTTTCATACATGTGTATCTATGTAGTTTCAATGCTCTATATGAAGGTAGTTTTTCAAGACATTTTGTACATTTGAATTTGGAACATTTTGGTTTATGTGTTTCTTTTTTAACTTCAAGAAATTCATTCTTCTCTTGAGTAACTTTATCGGTTTCATGTTTTAAATAATCTATTTTCTCCTTTTCTGCAGTTGGCTCAAGAATATTGTCTAAAACTATAACTACATTACTACTTTCAATTTGTGAGTCAGGCAAATGCTGGTAGATTTCATCTGATTTCTTGATCAAATAATTTACATAGTTGTCAATAATCTTGAATGTTTCTTTAGCATTTTCTATGAAAATATATGCCTGTATTAGTTTTTCTGTGCAACTGTTGCATATCTGTGTGTGCGCCAAGAAGTTTTCTCCCTGGAAGAATACATCCTGTATCAATGTAAGTAAAGCTATGGACACATAAAACAACAAAGATAAAAGATAATTGTGTATCGTAATAGTAAATAAGGACATGGAATCTTGATAAAGACCTAACAGTTTTAATTTGACCCTGCCATGCATACTGTAGGCTCTAGCTGTCATTGAACATCCTTGGCAGTAAGTACAGTACCTTACATTACATACATTTACATTACCAGTAAGTCTGACAACCAGGCTTACCAAGAGGTACTGGGTTGCCCAGGTAACTGGGTTGAGCAGGACAGATAGGCAGACGCTCCTTGTAAAACACTGGTAGTAAGCTGCATCCAGTTACATTGGAAGTCAACCCCAACATAATTGGGGAAAAGCTATGCAGATGATGTTCATTTACCTGTTTGAATACCACATTAATCATGGCACTTAAAGGATTAGTGCGAACTTGTTGATTCACAATAATTTCTATAACTTCGTCAATGGTGCTCATATTGTTGTTATCATCGTTTTCCAAACAAATACCGCAAAATTGGCCGCTATGGAGAACATTTCGGAGTTTCACCTTGATATTTAACATGTTTTCATTCATTTATTATCACCACCTGCAGGTTTTAAGGTATATTAAGCTTCTAAATCACATATATTGCAATTTATTTACACAACAAAATATTATTTTGACATTTTCTTATTGTTTACAAAAATGGTAAGTTGAGGTTAGGTTTATTTGTGTTACGAGCTCTCAGACCAAAGAAATAGGCAGATAGAGCGCTCAGAGAACACGCGAGTGTGTCGACCAAAGCAAATACACGATCAAAAGCTAATATTGAGCTAATACAAACAAACCCGCGACAGTAGTTAGCGCGCGCATCGTCTCGCTCACACATCGCTAGTGATTTGTCATTATTAATTCAAAATATGCCGTCTTGTGTGTTTAAACACTGCAAAAGTTGTTCACAAAATCTAAGAAAACAAGATGGGATATCTTTCCACAGGTAACTCTTGTAAAGTTATTTTAAAAGTTTCATTTTCTTATTTTAGCGCATTTAAATAAAAGCTTGTTTTTAAAGATTTTTACAGTTACAGTTACAGCCTTTTTTATCGTCCCACTGCTGGGCACAAGCCTCCTCTCACAAGGAGAAGGATTGAGCATGAATTTTACCTTTTACCTTAATTTATTTTATACTTTTTAGTTTTCAGCTGGTAAGTCCCTAAGACTGTCCATCTCGTTCAACGCATCATTATTGCAAAGTCGTTTGCCAGTTAATTTTGAACGGCTTATTATTTTCCGGGTGACTAATAACTTAAAAGTCGACAAATGTTTGCAACAAATAAAATAACTTGGCAGCGATTAAATATTTTCGCGACTATTATAATATGTAAGGTTCAAAATTAAGGGTGTTATAAAAACTAAAAACTAGCAGCTGCGTTTAGGTAGGACATAAACTATACCAGTCAATTGAAATATTAGGTGAGGAGCTATTTATAATGACTTGGCGACTAATAATGTTAGTTGGGTGGCAAAGATAATATATTACCAACTATTTCGTGCCGACTAAAAACCCAGTTTCAGGCTTCGCTTTGTGGATAGCTCTAAATATTAAAAGGAGTACAATAAAAAGAAATAAGAGTTAATTATTAATATTTTGTTATCATAATTTCATGAAAACGGCGGCAGGTGCGGTGGTATTATCTCACTTGGCGCACTATGAAGATGGTAGAATTTAATTTGGATTCATTTTATTTAGCATATTGCCATTTATAACCTTCAATTAAAAAAACATTGTATTAAAAATTGAAGTTAGTGACGAAAACGAATCGCTGCAAAACCGACTCCACGTAGTCTTGTCTGCCCTACCCCTAGAGTGCAATTCAAAACCGCGTAGGCGCGGAGCTGCGAGCTGAGGCGCAGGTACTTTTAACGCTCGCCGCCGCGGCTGAGGCTGGCCGGCACCGCCGGCCATCAAGCCGAAGCTGCGGTGGTGAGCGTGAAAACCATCTGCGACGATAAGCTCGCATGGGACCGCCGGAGCCCCGCAGCGCCGGAGCCGTGACAGAAGTCATGCTTGCTGCATGTTGCATGCTTACTTCCATGCTATTCACCTATAATTTTGAAAATAACAGCCGCAAAATATTTTTTTTTCATGCCATTTTAGAGTTTATTTAAAGCTATTAAAAAGTCGCACAATATATTTATAATATGAGCTAGTTTATATTTATTCTTCACCCAAACAATTTTAAATAGAACCATATTTGTATTATTTATGAATGCCCATTTTCTATTTTATTGTCATCATTAAGTTTTCGCTTAGATATTAATTCAGTTGCCAAAAGAAAAACTTGATGCTAGTTTAAATTAAAACGGACCTCATAATTGATATATTAATATGCTACCTTTTACTTATTATGATACTCCTTATTAGCTGCCAACCCATTATAAATGGTACCCATTCTATTATTTTTTTAAACCTATATTCGTTTTACTTAGTCGCCGCGTTAAATACATGCCATTTTGAACAGTCTAACTCTTCAATTAGTAGCCCTTCTAATGATTTCTTTCACCCTAGGTACTTAAGGCCACATATGCTATTTTGGTGCAGAACTAAGGTTGTTAAGGTTCAGTGTGTGTAAAATAATAATTATTTGAATAAATATGTTGATTTTTATAATAAATTCTTTATATTTTGAAATTAAAAAACCTATTAATTAAATAGCTTATGAACCCTAGGTTACTAACCTTAATTTTTGAAGCTTATTACGAACCTTCGTCGTTTCGACTACGGTAATACGGTACTTAATTAAGGGGATAATGGGTTTTATTTAAATCAATCTTGTTATTTTTTATTATTAGTTAATTATATGTTTATTATAATTTACTGTGTTTACGTACAATATTTGAGAACAATTTAATTGAACAAAAATATGGGAGTATTTCTCAATATCTGGCAACCGTAAACGCACACAGATGCACGTGACTGTACCTACACGGCGCCACTTATCTGTCGCGCAGCATAAATAAAAACTGCCATCACTTTGATCTGGGACCCGATTCTCCTTAATTTTACTTAAGTGACATACGATTCACATTCGACTGCGATCCAATCACGATTCTTTCTGGCAATGGACTTTAGATAGGAGACAGGCCCATATAACACCGATTAAATATGTAGCGGTACTGCACATGCGCCTTGCTTTGATAAGAAGATAGGTACGACTCGTATCCTGCATGGTCCGGAGTCCGGAGTGATGAAAGGTGAAATGCCGTCGCCTCCTCTTGCGAGGATGTGATGATGCAAAGGTGGCGGTAAGGATAAGAGAAAACTTAGAACATACTGCACAGCGCCGTTAATTTTTGATTGCATTTAACGATTTAAAAAAAAAAAAAGAAATTTGACGATTTTTCTACTCACCTTTTGTTTCCTTTATCCCTTATTGTGTCATTGTTTGGGCTATATGGGAATACCAATTTCCGCCCGCGCGGTGCGCTAATAAAAAGCAGCATATGTGTTAATAAAGAGTATCACCTATCTACATACCAGATTTCAACTAAATTGGTCCAGCCGTGTTTTACATAACACATTACATCCACACATTCTCATAAACTTTTACATTTATAATATTAGTAGGAAGAGACTGACTCCCTACATACCTCACTCTACACTCACACTCTTTACTTTTGACCTTTTTAATAATTTCATACCAAAATAACAAAAAAAAAAACATTTCTATCAATGTAAATATAATCTTATTTATTTATTCAATTAACATATACCTTAAATCTAATACAATATTGTGTCTGCAGTACCTATATCGATACTTATTGCTAAGACAATTATGGACACCTAATCTATTTAATATTTAAAAAGGAAAATTTAATTACATAGAATAGTGGGTCATGCAATTAGTATTGCGCAGTCCAGAAGTGTTGCGCAGTTTTTGCGCAATCCAATAAGAGTTGAGCAGGTTTAGCGCAATTATGACAAAAGTTTGCGCAATAAGCGCAACATGGGCTAGGTTAGTATAAAGAGAGTGTGATAAGAAATTTTTTGGTTTGCTTTATAGATTGCAAACAAATGACAGTTAGTTTTGAAAATATAACTTATCAAATACTAATATATGTAGCTTGTGAGTTTGTCTATACATAGCAATTTGAAATATTTTTTTTCATCAGGTATTATATGTTTTTCTTACAATATTAGGCATTTTCAATAAATTGTAAGTATCTATTTAAATTGGAACCAATAAAAACATATGCATACAATACATACATATCTGAGAACCTAATTAAGTTTTTGGTCGGTTTACTATTTATTATTTACTTAGCTAAGGGTGAGTTGCTCCATCTAACTATAAAAACTATAACGATAACCAAACCATAACCAGCCGTTAACCTCCTATTGGTTAAATCGGCGGTTTAATAGTCAAAATGATTCAATTATGATTATAGTTAAATGGTGCAACTCACCGTAATTGGTAAACTGTATGTACCAAAAACAACCATGACAATAGTACCATTTTGATGTAAAAAAATTTCGATTATTGCATATATTTTCGAGTATTTACAAATAAAAGTATATTATGGCTACTCATGAAGCTTGAAAATTGTAATATAAATTGGGATAAACTATATTTTACGATGGTACTAGGGTACTTTTACGATGATACCATGCGACTAGGGCTGCCATATTTATAATTTTAGGACGAGTGAGAGCGAGATGCAATTAAAACCTACTGCCTGGAACCTTTTTTTTTACTACACATAATTACATCAATTAAAAAAATAACCCCATTTAAAAAATATGTTTTGGCGTGGCGCAGTTTCCAGTGAAAGCTTGTTAGGCACATATCTTATTAAATTGAATGTGTACTATGAATTATTATTGCATCATCCAAATTATAATTAAAACCTCCATCTTAAGGGCATTACAAATATAATCTGTGTACTTTACAATACATTTGAGAAACTTAAAAAAATAACTTGATTATTATAGCAATTTCAACAATATTATTTGCAATTCAAATAGCAATTTTGCTACTAAAAATTCAAGCCAAAAAATGGCTTGAATCCCCGCTAAATGACGCTATGATCTTTATTAACATGTCTTTTGAGTTCAAATTTGTTTGAAAAGATAGATTTGCAAATTCTACAGCAAAATTGGCCTCCGTGGTACACTTTCATATGCTCTCTTACTTTGGAAACTGAGTAAAATGATTGTCCACAAACTTGACAGCAAAAAGGTTTAGCTCCTATATGTTTCCTCACATGAATCACTAACTGCTTTCTACTTTTAAGAGTCTTTCCACAGAAAACACAGTTTTCCTTCGACGGCATACCATGTACCTTTTTATGATTTTTCAAATTATTCTCAGTATAGAACTGTCTTTCACACATGTCGCAGTTATAAGGCTTTATTTGTAAATGTATTTTATTTACATGGAGCGAGAGTTCATTATCGTTTGAACATTCTTTCTCGCAAAAACTGCACGTTTGGGCTCGTTTTTCTTTTAACATTTTTAGTTTTGTTGAATGCCTTTGTATGTGGTTGTCGTAGTGCGCTTGAGTCGCATAGACTTTATTGCACAGTTGGCAAGCTTTCAAGTAATGTTGTCTTTCATGAGTCTGAAGTTTCAATACATCAGTATAAGTCCGCCCACATACCCTACATGATAGATAAAAGCTCTGTTTCAACAAATGTTCCATCTTAGTATGTTCATACAAATAGAATTTAGACTTAAACTTACTAGCACAGATAATACACTGAACTTTTTTACTAACATGTTTCAAAATATGTCTTTTTAAGAAATAGTCGGAAATGAAATGTTTGCTACAGATAGGACAAGTGTATTTAACTAAAACCTTTTTAACTTTCTTCTTTTTGTTGAATGTCAAAAATTCGCTGCAAACATCTACCGGGTATTTATTATTACTATTACTCTGTAAGCCGTTAACTAATTTCTTATTTCTATAAGTTTTAGTTGCCGTTCTAGCTAAATTCTCTATATCTGGTATTGGAGTTAAATCTACTTTATATTCAATTTTGGCTTCAGGTTTCATTTCAACGGGTCTATCTTCTTCGCTCTCACTGTCCGATTTCAGTCTAAATTCATCTTCTAGAACGTCTACTTTTAGTTTAGTTTCATCTATAGGTTCATTCTCATCTAGAAGTAACGTTTCATCAATTTCTGGTGGTGCCATGATAACGGGGGGTGAAACTTGTACAAAAACATTAGTATGGGGTTCGATATCCTTAAGGTTTTCTAGCATAAGGCCGATGCACAAATCTAGACGTTCCCTAGTGAAGATAAATTGGTGAATGAATACGTATGAAGTGATCGCATGGTTAAGGCACTGTTCGCATATTTTTGTCCCAATGAAGTTGTGTAGGTAGAGCATCTGCAACAAAAATTTTGAATTAAAAATTAATATTAAAAAGCTTTGGGTTTTGGATCGGGATAAGTATGGAAATAGGCCTGACGACAGGGTTTAAAAAAATAGTCATTCTAATTGGTCCGGCTTTTAGATTACGAAAAAATTTTGGACGCGTATATTTTATTTTAACAAAACATAAGGAAACCAATAAGATATAAGGTATTAAAGTTTGAAAGTGGGAGTTTGTGCGTCGCGTTTATATAAAATTTGTACCTAAAAGTGACGTAACACAAAACTAAAACGTGTTGTATCTTCGTTATTATTGGACTGTGAGAGATAATAAAAAATACGTGTCTATTATTTTACGTTTATCCAAAAGACGGACTAATTAGTTTTTCGCGTCATGCCTATTGGGGTTTTTAGGGACAATAATAGACGAAATCGCTTCGTGAATATTTAAATATAATATTAATGTAATAAATATAACTTGAAATAAATGGCAGCACTAGTAAGTTATATTTGTAATCAAATGAGTATTATGTAAGAAGGGCCTACAGCTAAGATTATTATGTTTATGAGTAACTTTATAATACTGTTTTAGTTTTTAACTGAGTTTAAAGAAAAAATCTTATTTTAAATAACATAGCAAAAGCAGCAATACATATGTCTTACTAGACATAAATATGTAAGGAAGAATTATACTTATGCATAATGAATCAGGGCTGTTATGGAGCTCCTAAATGGAAACAATAAAAAAAAACTGTGATCCATTTACTATCCAGAATATAAATATAGATAACGAGAATATCCGCAAACATAAATTTTCTAGCCCATAACAACCCTTATTAATCAATAATACTTAACAATAAATGAGTACACAGATCGACACCTTGGTACATAAACAACTTATTTTTTTATTTCCATTTATTTATTTTTAAACATATATTTTACATTTTTAAATATTAAATATAAATGTAAAATACATGTTTAAAAATAAGTCGTTTTATGTAAAAAAAGCGAAATCGACATTTTGTTGGTTACGATAATATACGTAGGAGGTATCGAGATACAAAATCTTAAAACTATTTATGAAAAGCCTTCGGAATGTTCCGGACAGCCCTTTTTATCCTTCTACCACCCTTGTCATTTTGTACAAACTGTGAACCAATATTGAATTGTATATTAGTCCCAATAAATGGCCCAATATTTGCCCCCAAAGTTTGAGTTGGTGCAAATGTTGGAACCAAGTTTGCGACAGGCACATATTCTTCAATATCCATTTGTTCCGTGACTTTGGTATTGAAATTATAATTTACAGAGTTCATTTCTATGTCCATACTTTGTATAGTATTTGTTTCTTTGTCTGTTACTTCAATAGTTTCACATTTCATATCCATCATTGATGTTTCTTCTATTATTATAAACTGTTCAGCAGTTTTCGCTGTAGAAACATTATTTTCACTTATATCTTGCTTTTTAGTTATTTCAAAGAATGTATTGTTGTTTCTAAATGTAATTTTACAGTTGCCATTTTCTATATATTTCTTAGATTCACAGCAACAGCAAGTGAATCTATCCCCGTTGTTTACAGTTAGGCATACATTACACTGCCAAGCTTTTAGTATATCTTGCTTAATATTTTCTTTAACTTCTATGGGGTTTTCAAGTCCCATTGTGTCAATAGGTGTATTATTTTCAGAGTTTTGGTCATTTACAACATTAATAGGTTTCTTGCAGAATTCACATTTATTTTGTTTAGCAAATATCCAACAGAATTTACAATCTTCTAAATTTTTTGGTGATACAGTTGTCTCAATATAATTTTTTGTAGGAGTTTTATCAAATATCCAATTTAAACCAGTCGTTTTGTTAACAGGACGCATTATATCTTTATTTATGTTCTTTTCAAGTATGGCTTTAAAGTCGATAACTTCATTTTCAGAATTTTCAAATTCAGGATTCGAAAAATTAAATATTGTAATTGTATCTTTTTTAATGTGTTGAAGATTAGTTTCCAAAGTTATAGGATTTGAAAAAGGAAACATATTTGGCCCATATTCTAGTGGAACTTTCTCAGTAAAATTATTGCCACCCATTT
Organism: Helicoverpa armigera; assembly: GCF_030705265.1. Classification (NCBI taxonomy): domain Eukaryota; kingdom Metazoa; phylum Arthropoda; class Insecta; order Lepidoptera; family Noctuidae; genus Helicoverpa; species Helicoverpa armigera. The sequence goes on along the minus strand of NC_087147.1, from coordinate 744,463 downwards.
CTTTAGGAAATAAGTTTAGTTTTTGGTTGTGAGTACAACCTGTTTCTGGATAAAGTTCTACAACATTTATTTTGTCTCTGGTCTTGTAGATTTTGTTAGTTATATCATTGTCTTGCTTAGTATTTGTGGCAATTTCATCAGCTTGATAGTTATTCTTATTGACTTCCATTTCTGCATGATCTACTTTTGCATTCTTTGCAAAGTTAACCTCTATGGTGTCATCTTTCAAAGATTTTATATTTGTATCTGTTATTTCATTAATATTGTCATGAATAGACATTTTAATGAATACTTCTTCATCAACAATATTTAGAGTTTTATGTACAGATTTCAAATGGTCAGGTAAATCCATTTCATTATCAGTTTCTGATTTATTATTATCTTTATCAAGTTCCATTGCAACCTCATCAGTTATTTCAATACATTTAGATACTTGAACATCAAAATTGTTAGTCTTAAGTTCATTAGTACTGATTATAAAATTTGGGTCTGGATCACAGAAAACATAGTGATAAAAATCATCTGTTTTAAACTTTTCTGCCTTTACAATAATAGGATTGGACCAATTAAACTTTATTTCTATATTATCTTCCTCAGTTTCTCGGTATTTTCTCTTTCTTTTTGTAATAGTCATTATATTAGCTTTCTGGGGTATGTGTAATTCTCGGTACTTGTATGATTTTCGCTAGAAAAGGAATCACCTCTTACAGATGGAACTTGGTAGATATTCACACAGTACAAAGGCATTTTCAAAAAATTTTTGCAAACGCACTAACTAGAAATCAAGAATGAATGGGAATATTTGTACATACTAAAGTTAACAGTCGCTAGTGCAAGAACGAAATAGATGTTTGAAATATTGTTTTTACTTTACACATAAACAATTGTTTGAAGATCGTAAAAAGTAGAAGTATATTAAGATTAATGGAGTTGCTAATGCTTACTAAGCCATGATAATCATAGTTGAGTAATGAAAATAAATATAAAGGTGATGAAATACTTACATCAGGCAGCGTAGAAGCCAACACCGTATACAGCGTTTTATCCCCCACCAGTTCCGGACAACTTCCATGAATGCAGACCATTTTATCCAACTCCACTAAGTTGCTCGACTTCTTCAGACAAATTAGGCACAGTTGGTCCGTTTTCTTCTCAATCAAATGTTCCATGACGCTTTTGAACTTATGCTTTTCTATATGCTGTAAATGCTGTTCGTAATTTTCTGTTACGTTACCGCATTCTCTGCATTTAAATGTCTTATCAGCTTCTGGCATCTGTTTACCACGAACGTGGACTTGTGTGTGATGCTTTTTCAATTGGTTATGTTTTATAAAAGCTTTACCGCATAACCGACAGTGGTACCACATGGTTTTCGGATGCAGTTTTTCGTGGTTTAACAACGTTTCTAGGTTAGGGAGTACTTGCCAACACTTTTTGCATTCAAATTCGTTCCAATCGGGTTCGTTGCTCAAAGATTCTGTTTGTAAATTGATGAGGTGTCTTATAGGTTCAGCGTAATCCATTACTTTTTTATGTTCTGCATATAAAACGTTGTAATTCGGTTTTAGTTTTTGTCTGCCTCGTTTTTTCGGTCTATCTATGGGGTCTAGTTTTGTTAGTTTTTCGTCCATGTCTATGAAACAGTTGTTTAGAGCGCGTTCTGCTTGTTCGCACTGCTGTGTGAAGAGATATGCGTTTAACGCTTTGTCAACACACTTCTGACAGATGCTCTCTGGGAATTCTTGGTTCTCGCTCACCTGAAATATGAGGATATAATTTACTTTTTAATATTGCATGAAGTTCAGGCTAGTAATATAGATTTTTTCAACAAAGTGACACAATTTTGATCAAGTTTGATGTGAACTGATAATATTCACTGATATGCAGAATAATAATACGGACAGAAACGACGTAAAAGCATTAAAATTACATTGATACCATATATTTTTGATAACTTACCTTGAAAGGATAGAAACAAGCTATCATCTCTCTGATTGTTATTTTATAAACGGCTCCTGTGCCCGCAATCTGCATGATCTGGTCCAGTTCGGACAATCCAGGCGATATTCTCAAGCAATAACGACATACTTCCGATTTTAGTTTTCCACTTAGCAAATACTCAACCGCCACTTTTGTAGTCAACGGTTCACCAAGTTCCGAGACCTTTCCTGATGGCCTAGAAGCTTCTTTAACATTATTAGACACAGGAGGTGCGTTTCCCTGCTTTTTAGGCGTCTTTGAATACGTTTTCTTCGTATTCATCAGGCATAATTCGGGAAAAATATCCTCGTCCATATTTAGGTTAGACGAAGATTATTGTTTTTATGTACTCTGTTAGAATCTTTTACATATTACAAGCACGGTTTGTAGTTGTAACACGTAATTTTAGTATTTGGAAGAACGTTTTAATAGGCAAATGTAAATAATTAAAATATTTCCGATGACACCGCCAAGCTAGTACGAAAATGGCGGAAAGAGAAAGAGAAGAGCGTCGATGTCAAATGATTGTCAAAAAGACGTCACCTAAAGACGCTATATTTCATGCATTATCCTCTATCGAATAAGACTAGTACATACATTGTAAAACTGGCTCATATTATATTGAAAGACTATTTATTTATATATAAAAACGTATTTTATTTAATACCATGATTTGAACACGGTCAAGTAAAAAATCCGTGAATGTGACATAAAAACATCTGCATGAAACGAAACGATCTCAGCCTGTTCTGTTTCGGGTAAAAAGTATCAATAATCTTATATCAAAACTTGCAGATTTTCTTGACTTTTGCTGCTATTGCGTTTGTATTGTATAGTATAATTAATAAATTCTAGTTTTTTGTGTTACTTTCGTAGTAATAACACCAAATAATGGTAGTAACAGTGATATAAATTGTATAATATTTTTTTACATAATTTCACCATTGGTTATTGACAAAATCGTACAGAAAAATAACATGCCCTCGTCCGCAACACCAATTTACACAAACGTCAAAAATGGACATAATAAAATTTTACTGCTCTATCTAATTTTTCCTGAAAAATAATCATTCACAAAAAAACTGGTTTCGTCATCCTTGCGCGATTGAAATCCTGTGTTAAAAATACTGTTTTTGTGTTCAGTGTTAGTCAGTGTGGACAGTTATGACCTGTTTTCATTTATGGTGTAAGGCTTAAAGGCATCGATACTTTGCTTACAGTGAGTATAAAAAAGCTGATACCCGTCAAGGCTAGGTCTCGTAACTTAATTATTAATTATCTGTTCAGATGATATCACTGTTAGTTCTTTGAACTTTATTTTCGTGATGTAAGACAAGTTTTGTGAAAATAATGTTTCCTTTGAGTTTTGAAAGTTATTTTTAGATGTTAGAGTACGCAATTACAGCTGGGTTTGTTTGTGTAGTGTTTATAGTGTGGTAATTTAAATTTGGAACACTTAAAGGATTCTCTTTGATTGGTAGCTGAAGTGGTAGTCAAGTTTACTTCCTGTAGCTTTTAAAAATAATCTGTGAGTATTTTTATTTCTTATTTTATTTGATAGAGATTCGAGTTTGGTATCCCATTTATCTTTGTGCAACATATTTGTTTGGCATTAATCTTATTATTTTTTTTTTTTGTAATTTCTATCAACAGTTAAATTATTAACAGTAGCATTAGTTCCCTACTATATTTCCACCACAATTTGAGTGATTTTGATTACAATACTTTTAGACTAAAATAAAAGTTTTCCTATTAATAAAAAGGTAAATTAAAAAATTTCTCAAAGGTTTTCCTATGAATTAGTTCTAGTTAACAATTTCATCCTACATTTGCTCCCTGCTAAAATAACTATTGATTGCATTTTTTCTATTGATTGTATTAATCTATTTCATAGTCAAACAAAACAAGTTTAATACCACTCCATTTCTTTTTAACAAATTAAATATGTTATCCATGTATGTTGAAGAGCTCAAACTAAAAATAGCCTTTGCATAAATGATTACAAAGCTATAACTCATACAAATAATATGCATAAACATAAATACTTGGTAAACATCTGTTGACCATATAAACAAAATTGTAGTCATGCCATGAAATACAAATGGTTACTAACTGTATTATTATTTTGATGCATGATTTGGCTATACTAATAATAAAGAAGAAACATTTTGTTTGTTTTTCCAAGACTTATCAAACTCTGTAGGATTTTGCTTGAAATACATAGTAACAAAATATATAAAACGGAATAAAACCCACATACATTCTTCAGTACAAACTTTTACCTATTTTATTTTTGATTTGTTTGTACTCTAAAGGCTCTAAAACTACTGAACTGATTTGAAAAATTCTTTCACTGTTGGAAAGCTACACTCTTCTCAAGTAACATTAGGCTATATTTTATCCAGGTACGGGCAGTAGTTTTTACAGGACATGGGTGAAACTGTGTGAAATGGCTAGCTTCTTATAAGTTAACGCCTAAATTACTTAGTAAACACAAATATAAATTATTGTGAAACATGGAATATCTAAGTTATCCTTGTATTTTTTGTTGTGTTGACTAAGTTCTCAAAATATATCTGCAGTCACAGAAGTTAGTAATGAATCATCATTGAAATACCTATCTTGCAATACTTGAATATAAGTGTTCTGTGTTAGTAATTTAGTGACAAAATATTTTACTTTTCCCATTATTGGTTTACCCATGGTAAGACTAGTTGTTGGACTGGCTTCTGATAACCCATAATGACTGCCAAAGATGTTCAAATGACAGCAGTGGCATCCCAAGATAAAAACACATAAAGAAACAAACTCATAAACTCTACCTCTTTTTATAGATTTTACCCCACTCTTCAATAGTTTTCACATACAAGGCTAAAACATATTTAGAATCTCTTGAAAACCTTGCAAATAGGTATACATAAGACATATTTGACCTATGCATCATATTATTTTCCTCATAGCAATTATTATTACATTAAGTTTATTAACTTTATTTGATAAATATATTGTTATTGTATTTATAGCAAGTCTAATGAGGCTTTATATCATTACAGTTATTATTTATGCATTCATCGAACCATAGACAATACAAACTTATTGTTATCTAAATCTGTGTAAGTGTGACGAATTATGCTAAAGAAGGGTTTGCAAATGAGGTGCTTATACCTACTTATTTATATAGCAAGATATCAATATTTTTTGTGGTCTTGATAGGATGCAGCTGAGTGCTAGTGTTTTAGAAAGAGTCATTGCCTATCTGACTTCCTCAACCCAGTTATCGGGACAACCCATTACCCCTTGATACAACTGGTTGCCAGACTTACTGACATCTGACTACCTGTAACGACTGCCATATATTATGCTAGCTTCGCCCTCGTGGTGTGTTGATAAAAAGTAGGTATCCTATGTTCATTCTAGTACTACCAAGAATACAAGTTTCATGATGATTGGTTCAGTAGTTATTGCGGGATAGCGTAGCAAACAAACGGACTTTCGCATTTATAATAGGTTCATATTATAATAGTAGGATTTTACCATATACTCACTATTTTTTTTCATCACTGACGCATACCAAAAGGGCAATGCAGCTCCTAAAATGAACTATAAAATACATCTGAAAAATTTTCTCTAAAATTCAATAACTTAACGACCAGATAACAGAACTAGCTTCCGGCTCCGGATCACAAATAAAAACAACAGTTTCAATAATCGTACCACAAACTCAAAACCTGTTCGAATGAGTCATTCAACCTCAAAAACTAACAAAGATATTCAAATGAGTGAATCTGACGTATTCAAAGAACTTCGGAAGTTGTTGAACCGTTTGCCGTAACCCATTAATTGTCGGAGCAAATAAATTAACACTACGGGTCACTGTGTGGCCTTAATAACCATAAATAATTGTTTGTTTGCCGTTAATTTTGGTTTCCACTTAAATTTTTGGTAGTAGCCGCGGTCAGTTTAAAATTCTTCAACTTGGGCTGTATTTGTCAAAGCCCTGATTGAAATACGAATAAGGCCCGGTCCTATTAACGCTCATAGTTTAATTCCGTTAACTCCAGACTATAAGTACCATCATCTGCCTAGCCTTTTCCCAACTGTGTTGGTGTCGGCTTCCAGTCTAACAGGTTGCAGCTGAGTACCAGTTTATCGTACCATCCGAAACACGGAATTACGAAAACTACATTTCAATTGATATTCGGAAGTATTAGTTTATTTCTACGACATGTTTAGCAGTCATTTTAATCTCCAACATAACAAATGAATAGCAAAGGATATAACGTATACAACAGATACTGGGTCAGCGTACCCCTTTTACTAAATAAACGAACGTGCCGCAACCCCTGTGTTCCCTACCATTATTACACAACCCCTATCTGGTCTTGTGGTTATGTTATTGCAACAGGGAATAAGCGAAAACACTTCTTCGAAAAGACTTCTAAAAACACCAAAGAGCAAAAAAGCAGGTGTCTAGTGGTACGGCTATGTACATTTCGTCATCTAAAAAAAACTTTTTTTTAGAACCACCCCTTTTTAGGGAAGTCGGTAAAAATTTCCCCTGAATTTGCTATTTAGAAGCGCTAAAGTTTGCCATAAAACCTCAGGATAGCTATCACAAAGCTAAAAGCCGCTTTGTCGAAATTCTAATCTAGAATTTCTGGACTTTTCGCTCAGCCATAGACTGTTTGGATTGCCAGTATTCCCACAGATAAGGTAGTACGTTGCAAAGGTTCAATGCTCGTTATTCGATCTCCTTGAGTTTATTTATATTATTTACGGAGCGATAAACGTTGTGTGCTTAACGGTTTTCCAATAACTTCTCGCTAGTATAAAAAATATTTATAAATATTCTTTGGTAGGTAGTTGTGAAAAATATGGCTTCATAATCTTTAAAATGAATGTCAATAACCTAGACACACGACTATCAGGTCTAGCGCTTTAGTGAATTAGGAATTAAGGGGATCCGATTTTGGTTCTAATCCCAGTATAGCAATATTTTTATCAATTGGAGTCAATTTTAGTAGACTAAATTCGTGTAAACGCTTACTGTTTTTTATAATGTGGGCTGCAGGCTTGCTATCCTTATAATCCTGACGGCCTTTAGAAATTGTAACGACGAATGTCATCAAGTCGGGGACTATGTTGGTTGAACAACAGACTCCGGACTAATTTAGGTGAAAATCAATTAAAAGAACTATTGAGAGGTGTAATACCAGGTGCATGAAATAGCTAGCAGGACACCAGTCTAACTGGAACTATAAGTTTCCTTGAGAAATAAAGCAAATCGTTGAAGGTACTCCTAGATTAAGTAATAATTGAACTCCTAAATGCTGAGACCACAGGCTTATGTCTTCTTTGACCTTAATGACAGGTGTCTCGATTTGAACGGCCAGTTTCTTTGATTAACGACTTTGATGGTGTCTAGACCGAATTAATAAAAGAACAAGGTTATGCCACAGAAATAATTAAAGGTAGACTGGAATATGTTACTGGTAGTATACCCCAAAACGTCTTAGGCCAATGATGAGGACTAATATTAAGACAGCCAAAAAGAAGCAACCTATGACTTCTTCTTTCTCATGCCCTGTTCCCAATTTTATTTAGGGTCGGCGCAATATCTCATCCTCTTCCATTTTCCCATGTCACTCGTCATACTGACACTCACTCCCTTCCTATTCATGTCATCTTTCAGGCTATCCATCCATCTTTTCTTAGGTCTTCCTCTTCCTTTCCATCCATCACCCTTCATACTTAGCACACACTTTGTTGCATGCACATGACTACTCAGATAGTATTATACTAAGAAAAATCCAGTTGGTGTGCTATCGCAATTAGATACAGATGACGAGATATTTATTAAACCAATTACCTTTTATTCGGCATATGCAGACACCCAGCATATTTAAATGTTGTTTGATGTTAAGTCACCCGGAAAGCGATGCTGATGGCTTTTTTCAAATGTTAATGTGTGAACAGAATGGATCAAAGGCGTCTGAAAAACACCATTGTCATTCAAAAAGGATGCACGAGTTGGAGTACGATGTGAACTCTTTTTTGTTGTCTTTTGAAAAGGTCAGATGTTTTATGTACACGTAGAAATGGTGTACACGGAAATAGTAGGGAACACATGTCATGTTCGTTATCAAACTTTTATTTTAGAGGTTTTACTTTAAAATGAATAGGTGACTGAAGTAATAATGACCCATTCAGACACTCAAAACATGCTCAAAATCCGTCGTCTATTTCAATAATTTAATGACATATGTAAGCTCCATTTAGGTGATATAGACAGTCGGTCCTTGTAAAACACTAGTACTCAACTGCATCAGGTTAGACTGGAAGCCGACCCCAACGTAGTTACAAAAAGGCTCGAGAAATGATGAGGTATAATCATCGGCAGGGATATTGAGCCCTGACCTTCACCTGCGCAGAAGCGATTTATTGGTTTATTGCCTTATGTGTACAGTGCGCAAAGCGATCCCCACTCTTCCGCCGAGAGCTCAATATCCGTGCCGATAACTATAACCCCGATTTAAAATACCTGCAGACACATTTTCCTTCTGCAAAACATTACCTTATTTCGAAAAATAAGACAGAAAGAAACCTAACGTCTTCATCAGCCCGTCAGTCTTGATTAAGCCCCGTAAAGGCGTATAACGGATAGTTTTATCCGCAGTATTACCGAGGTTATGAGGTCATGACCTATTTCCCCCCTAGTGTCCCCTAGTTAGCGCAAGGGCTCGTTTGTACGCTTTGAGCATGGTGCTGTGCTTTTCTACTTTGACTGGCTCTTTGAGGAAATGTTTCTTGATGACGGCTGTATGATGTCTTATCTTTTGACTTTCCTTGTTTTTTGTGTAGAGTCCTAACTGTGATTAATTAATCGTTTAGGAGCTGGTCCATGCTTCTATTAGGCAATCGTTTTATTGTTATTACATTTCATCAGCTGATTTTGCAATGCAAGCACGTTTGAGACAAAAGCAGTTGTCAGTTAGTTTTCACCAAACTTAATGGTGGCTCGAACTGGCCTAAACTTACTTTGCTCTCATAGAAAGATTTTTCGAGCTGCCACTAAGTTTGGAACAAACAATTACGATATCCTCCTAACCGATTATCGGCCACGGGGCGGTTGTTCTCGTAATAGGAGATCAGCCAGCGGTGCAGGTCATATTATAGTACACAAGCATTTGCGCAGACACAGGTGCACTCACTATTCCTTCACTCTACAAACTATACAATGATATCATCAAGACATAAGCTAGTGCAACTTCTGCTATCTGCTAATGAATAGACACATCACATTGAGAGCTGTTAGTAGGATGCAGTCGCTGCACTTATTTTATTTTACCTTGAATCTGCCAATTTGCCTAAATAATGACATCAGCTTTTTAAATAGCTGAAGTGTTGGTTTATTTGCTTGAACACGAACTCGAACGTCTCAGGAACATCTGGACCGGTTAAAAAAATATTTCAGTTTTTACATAGCCCTTGTAACGAAGAAGGCTATGTAGGCTACTTCTTATTCAAATGCTCAGAGAATAATACTTAAATATCCTATGGGATGCAAGTGGAACCGGAGACTAAAGCTAGTTTACAACATAAGGTACTAGGATCCGATAACCACGTGGAGTAATCAAGCACAACTATGCTACGGAATTCCGTAACGAATCGACACCTACACGCATCAGATATCTTAGATTTGATGACATCATCTCTTATGAGTCATGTACGAAAATAGACCTTATGTTATAGTACATAAGGTGTAATCAAACCACCTTGAAGTCCGTTCACCTTGCTTGTTTGAAATTCAGTCTTATTTCTTAGATGGTAAGGTTGATTTTCGTGTGTTTAAGAGTCGGGTTGTGTGAAATAAGAATAGGTAAATTGGACTTTATTTTGTGACTGTTAAAGTTGGTTTTGCTTTGATTATGTATGAAATAGTTTTGTTTGTATTGCTCATCTTAAAGTATTGATATTGTTAGTAATGAAAACATATTAGCGATATACTAAGATATGTATGTCCTTTGCGGGTAAAATGATACTTGAATGAGTGTCATATCAATTGATATTGTTAATTGGTTGTAATTAAACCTTAACGTATATGAATCCGGTCGGTCCGTGGATGGGTGACCATCTTGTCATACTGAGTTCTTCCGTGTTTCGGATGGCACGATAAACTGTAGGTCCCGGCTGCCATTTAACATCTTTGGCAGTCGTTACGGGTAGTCAGAAGCCAGAAAGTCCGACAACCTAACTTACCAAGGGGTATTGGTTTGCCCGGGCAACTGGGTTGAGGGGGTCAGATAGGCAGTCGCTCTTTGTAAAACACTGGTACTCAGCTGCATCCGGTTAGACTGGAAGCCGACCCCAACATAGTTGGGAAAAGGCTCGGTAGATGATACAAAGCTTTATCTTTACCTATATAAATCTGGAGGGTACGATTATGTAAATCCTACATGACAAGTAATTTTTTCAGACATATTGACGTAAATACGGCTATGCGGTATAATTATCAAGATATAACAATAGTGAAAGAGATAGATAAAGTTATCAGCAATCAGTAACTGCGGTTTCAATAATCTAAGTATCTATTGTTTAGCTTAGTACGATAAATGTGTAAAAATAAATATGTCAAACAATCAAACACACTTTCGTATTTATAATTTTAGGATAGTAAGCCTTCCCAAGGGGTATTGGGTTGCCCGGGTAACTGGGTTGAGGAGGTCAGATAGGCAGTCGATCCTTGTGGCACACTGGTACTCAGCTGCACCCGGTTAGACTGGAAGCCGACTCCAACATAGTTGGGAAAAGGCTAGGCAGATAAAATCTTTAATTGAGAAAGCAATTAGTCAAAGGGAATTCATCAATCAACAAGAATTTGCCTCGTTGATAGAGATATGAATTTAACTTTGAAGCTTTGCCAAGAACTTCAAACATTTTCCGTAGCGATGATAGCTGATAACCGGCCTATTGTTAACTAACTGACGATTAAGTATCCTGCTGTTTAGTCGTGGCTTAACTGCGGGATATCATTTTAGCTGTTTTCGGCGATTTTACCCGCGTCTCAGAGGAACACATTTCAGTAACCGCATAAAATGTAGTGCCTTTGACACTCGGGGATAGTGTAGCTTTCCATCAGAAAAATATTTTTTACAAATAAGTACTGAACCTACTTACTCAATATCGGAGAATTTAAGGTACAAACAAACAAAAAATATGTTCTTCTTTATCATGTTAGTATAGAGTAATGAAACAATATTCTAGAAAAACTTGTCCAAAATAGGTTAAGGACATTCGGATACGACGATTAAAACTTTTAAACCAACTTGAACTTTATAATTAAAAGGACAAAGTTGATATTGTCCTCATGAGAACCTTGGCTCGCGGTTTCCGATAACTATAATGCCTGTAGCACACCTCCGCTGCGAAACCCAAAGGGCGAAACCGCCATAGTTTCGCTGTGAGTTGTGAGTTGTTGGGCGGCGAAACAATAGCGAAATTCCCTGCTCTAACGTACAAAACTGACTATGACGTTGTCTCTTTCTAACATGATTTCGCTTATTTGCTTAGGCGCCGTCTACATCTCCGCCCTGGCGGACAACTGGCGAACAACGGGCGGAGATGTAGACGGCGCCTAAGCAAATGAGCGAAATCATGTTAGAAAGAGACAACGTCATAGTCAGTTTTGTACGTTAGAGCAGGGAATTTCGCTATTGTTTCGCCGCCCAACAACTCACAACTCACAGCGAAACTATGGCGGTTTCGCCCGTTGGGTTTCGCAGCGGAGGTGTGCTACAGGCATTAATAGATTTAAATATATACTGATAAAATATGTTGTATTTATGTATTTAGTTCATATAGTCATAATCATCTATGCATTTGAAAAATAAATTGAGAGTGTTGCAAAACTAATTTACGAAAATAATGTTGACAACTTAAGAATTAAATGCAAAAGTAACTCTCTATCTGCCACTATTGAATACCTATATTTAACATCTTTGACTGAATCGATTAACTACCTATTTAGTGCTAGTATATGTTATTAAATAATTTATTAACAAAAAAATATTTCTAGCGAAAAATGTCATTCAAGAAGAATGCCATTTTTCGGCACTACAACAAGCTTCTATGACAATTTATTTACAAAGTGGGAAATGCCTGTACTCAAAATTAGTAGTATCGAAGGCGTTATAATTTATCATACCCAAATAACAATGCTTCTTTTGTTGTTTATCTGATCAGGTAGATGCTTACGTCATTCATACATAGGTACTTAGGTATAGGTAAGGTCAGCTTCAAAAGCTCATTTACACTTTTAAAACTACAAATTATTACTTCTACATTGAAACCTGTCTGTACGTTAGGTACACACACACTGTCACTATTACGAAAACGTAAATTGGACATCAGAGAATTACAAAAAGTAGCTGTAGCCAGTTTTTCAGTAATTTTGTAATTTTGACTGTGTTTAGTGTTATTTCACGAAAGCGGTTGAGCCATACTAGTGTGTGTAAATGTACATGCCCATTGTGTTTGATTCGATAACTCGACCAATACTGAAACCTCCCAAGCTAACGCATGCTTTTGTGAAATAACACATACTTAACGGACTTTTCATTTTCATCATTGAACATCTTTGGCAGACATTACGGGTAGTCAGAAGCCAGTATCTGACAACCAGTCTTACCCAGGGGTGTTGGGTTGCCTGGGCAACTGGGCTTAGGTGGTCAGATAGGCAGTCGCTCCTTGTAAAACGCTAGTACTCGGCAGCATCTGGTTAGACTGGTAGCTGATTCCAACATAGTTGGGAAAAGGCTCGAAGATGATGAACGGACTTTTGTTGCTGACTGACTATACCTACTTACGCAGAATATATCTAGCCCAAAATCCCCAGTCTAAACAAATCCAGCTGAAGCACAAATAAACAATATTCTAATACAGACATGGTGGCTAATGTTATTGTATATTGTCTGCGTGTGCGCATGTTAAGTGTACAAGGTGAAGGATTATACACTCCCACGTTTTCGTCTATTTACTGCAGTTCTGTAGTTTAGGAAAATCTTTGAAGAGGTCATTTTAATATTAGTTGCATTGGTGAGTCCTCTGGTCGAGAATGAATCATTATTTTTGGTAACTAAATTACTCAAAGACTCGAATATTTAATAGTTTTGCTAACTGCTCTACACGATTATGTATTTTATTTATTTATTTAACCATTTATGTACACAGTAAAATGTATAGTTTATTATGTACTTATATAGTTCTCGCCAAACTTTATGTCGGCTCGGAAAGTCAATCGAAATGTTGCACAGAAACTATTTAATAAAGGATGGGTGAGATGCGTAGAGAAATAAGTTGCGAGCCATTTATTTTGACGAGAGCTGTAACCTACCATAAGTCCTACGATGGAAATGGTGATGAAAATCCAGCTCATGATTTGTCAAATTATACAGCTTTTACTTTCTGGCGCAACTTTGTTTAAGACATTTTTCTTAGTTCAATTTTATCACGCCATACCTCTGATTGTCATTTCTCTATCACGTTGGTAAATCTCCAGACTTGTAAGAGGCCTACAAACAGTAAAAAGTCCCTAAATACATATATATAGGTTGGCATATTAGCTCAATATCAATATTTGCTTCCGCAGGAGCGGCGTGATGCGATAATGCGTGTGCGCCGATAGTCAACGCCCCCGACATTGCTCTGACTACCGTAAGTTTGTCATTGTGTGTTATTATTATCTGTGTGTCTATGTTATTGTCTATGTAATTTTTGTAGTGTTGGTATTAGAAAGGGCTGCGGTATATATATTTTTGAGTAGGTAAAGTTTGTGATTTTGTAAGTTTTTAAATAAGAGATACCACAGACAAGTGTTTTTATTAAAGTTATTGTTAGTACTCTACTTCTAGATTGGGTATAAGCTGATGGTCCTATGGAGCTTTTTACCTAAGTTCGATTCCTCGGTCCTCATAAACCACCCGAAGTGTGATTGGATTTTGTCAGGAATTGGGTAGAAACCCAAATAAACAGTTGGTTGATTGCCTTAGATAAGAAACTTAGTAAATCATTTGTCAAATATTTATAAACTAGGAGGTCCTTTACCTCATCATACATCTTTAAGTCAAAGTCAAAATCGTTTACTAACGTAGGCTAATTAGATTAGCACATTTTAACGTCAATATTACAAAAAGGACAGCACCCACTTTCACATAGGATGTATAAGTAATAGATGTCTTAAAATTGGTATTTCCAGGTGTAAGATGGCGTCGGTATGGAAGCGCCTGCAGCGCGTGAACAAGAGAGCGGCCAAGTTCCAGTACACCGCCTCCTACCATCGCGTGGACCTCGAGACCTCGCCCAAATGGTAAGCAGAAGATTACTGTTACAATCGAATGCAGCGGAGTAGCTACCTACAAGAATTTTAGATGGAGAGACTGCTTATCTGACCGCCTCAACTCAGTTACAAGAGGTCGTTCCCAATATTCTATCTATTTGTTGATAGGTATGCTTATTCGAGATTGAATTTTAAGATTGAACGCATACAAGTACTGTCAAATTCCTATCCTAAATAAAGTATTGGGTATATTAGTAAGACAACATGATATCGCTATGCACTTGTAGAATTGATGAAAAAGCTTTCAATATAAATGTTTGGGTACTTCTTATTTCGTGAAAGGGTGAGGAATATTGTTTCAGTTTATATGATGTCAGGTTCCAAACAATTTACTTAAAATACTGGCAAAGAGGTAAGGTTGGTATACTATAAATGTTTCATATCACGAAAGCGGCCAAGCTATACTTGTGTGTGTGTACAGCCATATTGTCTTTCGTAATTCCATCCTCGGGAGCGCTAAGTGATGGCCGAATCGCGATCTACACACACAAGTCTAGCTCACCCGCTTTCGAAAGAAGATAAAACATCTATAACAATCTAGGAAAAGGTATTGCTTGTTATAATAAGTCGAAATATCGATTATCTCGTCGAAATTTGGGGTACTGCAACGAAAACTAATTTGGATCCAATTCAACTAGGTCAAAATAAATTGATTAAAATTTTATTCAACTACTAGCTGTTGCCCGCGACTTCGTCTGCGTGGGCAATATAGAATTTCCAATTTCGTTTATTTAATCGTTCATTGCTCAACCCCTGTGGGTGATAGCGTGATAATATATAGCCTATGTGTTGAACCGGCCTCCAGGTAATAGTCATGCAAAATTTGATTTAAATTCATGCAGTACTTTTTGAGATTATCCGGGACAAACATACAGACAAACAGATAAACAGACATACAGACAAAAATTCTAAAACTACATATTTGGGTTCAGAATCGATCATGGATCACCCCCCAAGTATTCTTTAAAAAAATATTCAATGTACAGTTTTGACTTTCCTATCATTTTATTATATGTATAGATAAATTTCGGACATCTACTAAAAAGGTATACGAAGAAACAAAAATAATGAATATTAAACAAACGTACATATACTACACGTGTATTCTAATACGTAAAATATTAAATAAGGAAATCCACTCCAACATAAAATTCGTTACTAAACGACAAACCCGAAAGATCAACCTAAGACGTGCTAGTTACTTAGTTACCCGTCCACCTAGAACTAACTATGGGAAAAGAAACTTGGAGTTTGAGGGTGTTACAATTTATAATAAATTACCATCAGAAATAAAAAAACCGGCCAAGTGCGAGTCGGACTCGTGCACGAAGGGTTCCGTAAATTACAGTTAAATCAACCTATCTCAAAAACTATAAGAGATACTTTGATCAAACCAAAAATCGTTGAAAGAGTTAATTAGCATGCATCACCTCTATTTTTTTTAGAATTTTATACCCCGTAGTTATAAAAATAGAGGGGGGGGGACATACTTTTTACGACTTTGAGAGCTGATATCTCAAAAACCGTTCACTTTAAGAAAAATGTTTTTTAGAAAACTTTATATCATTTTAAAAGACCTTTCCATTGATACCCACACGGGTATGTACATCGAAAAAAAATTCATCCCTCAGTTACATGTATGGGGCCCCACCCCAATTCTTTTTACTATTTAGTGTCATATTTTTGTAGCGGTTCATACAACACATATTCCCATCAAATTTCATCACTGTAGTACTTATAGTTTCCGAGTAAATCGGCTGTGACAGACGGACAGACGGACAGACGGACAGACGGACAGACGGACATGACGAAACTATAAGGGTTCCGTTTTTGCCATTTTGGCTACGGAACCCTAAAAAGAAAAAAAATATGTCCGATTTAAAAAACTACTAAAAAGTCACATAGTTAATTCATACAAATAATTTACATAAACTAGATAAAAAATGAAACACACATGTAAAGATACATAGATTACTTATTACTACATATATAGATAATTAATTTATTATATCACTAAATATTATTTGTAATTACTTAATTAAACCAATCAAGAAACTAATAACTCAAAAAAAAAAGAATACATATAAATACATAAAATATTAAGTAAACTAAAAAGACTTAATAAAACCATACTATACAAACATAAGAGAAAAATAACTTAATACTAATATGCCATCAATGCCATATCCAGTGTCTGCAAACCTGCTTCAAGCATCTATGTTGTGATTTGGTTCAAAAAGTTGTGTGTTGAGTTTACTGTCAATCTACCCACATTTTTGTATTTATTTCTTTTTGTTTGTGTTATTTCTTTATAGAAGTACCTACCTTTGTGCGCTCGAATCATTTATGTTAGTTTAAAATATTGTTTCTCAGTAAGTGAATTATGTAATTCTTTATGAGAAATAAAGTTGTTCTTAAACCTAAATATATTATATTAAAGGCAACAAACACAACATTGTAAAAAAAATACACATTATCTAAAACTCCTCCACATATCAGGCAGATGTCTTCTATCTACAATTTACATTACCTATCAATGCAACCGTCCTTGTTCGTATGCAAACGATGCAGCTGAACCCATATCGATCTGAGCTATTCGCGTCCCTAACTTATCGAGCTAAACTTAGATACTAAATACTTCGCTAAGTATGTCTGTGTGATTTTGTTTCTAAACTGGGTTATTGATGCATTGCATTTTCACCAACAAATACCAAAATTTAAGGATACCCCTAAGAGCATTTAGGGAACACTTAATACGAATTTCTCGTTCAACAAAGTTCAAGTGTCCCTTATAACATTTAAGCATTGGGGCAGCCCTTATTCTAAGTGACACTTAGGGAAAAGCTAAAAGATTGTTGGTGAAAACTGGCATTTCTTGAGCTTTTAACCCCCCTAAATGCAACAAACAAAGCTTTGTCAAAAAAAAAAACATAATCTAAAACTGACACATAATCTGAACCTATATCGATCTGAGCTATTCGCGTTCCTAACTTATCGAGCTAAACTTAGATACTAAAATACTTCGCTAAGTATGTCTGTGTGATTTTGTTTGTGAGTTTGAGAATTGATGATCGGGGCCTTTTTGTAGTTTTGTTGAGTTTAATTTATTAGTGCCTTTGTTTGCTTGGACGGTCTCTGTAACTTGAATTAAGTGCGGTTCTGCATCTGTTTAATTACAAATAATTTTTTCATTATTTTCTCCCGCGGGTGTCTTAATTAAAAAGTTGAATGATAGTGTACTTTTTTGCATAGCGAAATGCATAATCCCTATGGGACCCTTTCACCTTCTAGTCGTATTCGTGTTCGTTTCAGCCGAAAGACGTCCACTGCTGGACCAAGGTTCGCCACATTGCTCGATCTTCAGCATCCCGCATCCACTGCTTCCTGACGACCTTGGGCAGATCGTCCTTTGGACCCTTTTGGACCTCCTTAATAATTTATTTGCTTATAATTGTATGTTATTGTTTTAGGAAACCGAATAAATTAAGCGTAGTATGGACGAGAAGGTCTCGCCGAGTGATCACCGAACCGTTAGAATGGGAACCTTCCTTGAAAGATCCTCTCAAGTAAGTTGGAATAAAAATAAGTTATTATTTAATACTCTTTATTTAAATATTAAAAATGTGTAAGTTAATCTGTCCGTCGCACTTTCACGCCAAAACTACTAAAGCAATTTCAATTAAATTTTATACACAGGTTGTCTAGAGAGCATGAAGAAGGATATACCGATAGGCTGTACTTTTTATCCGGATGTGGACAGTAATTTCTTCTTTCTCCAGCTAGTTCTATACTTGTATTCTTTCTCCTCTTAGTTTATTTCCCAAGTCATCAAGTATTCCTCTATCTTATACTTATATTATACATATCTATTATTATAATTTGCAGAGGCTCAGTAATCTACACGGTACCCGAGAACCGGACAGTCGCCGTCACTCTGTTCAAGGATTCCCGTACTAACGAGTTGGAAGATAAGGACTGGACCTTCGTGCTTGAGGATGTAAGTATTATTATCATTATCATCAGGTCATTATAGTCTTGAATCGGTATCTTTTTATATACTTAAATATTGTATGCAACTGTAGAAATGTGTTATTTCTTTTTGAGAACTTTGCTTCTTGACCTGTTCCCAAGTTATTCCTCTTTTCCAGCCGTCACATCCTGCTCCTTTGTTGTTCGTTCCATCTTTAAGGCAATTTTTCTATGTTTTCCTTAGTCAACTCCTGCCTCTACTTCCACATTCATACTTTACATAATTGAGAATTTATTTACCTAATGATTGCGGTCCGAAATAATATGATTATGAACGCGTTTTGAAACGTTTGTTGTCTGTCGCCGAACTATTTACGTATGTATTCTTTGTATGAGAAGATACTTTCATCCCGTGTTAGGATGATAATTTAGATGATGATTTTGATAATGATAATTTTGTTTTTGTTTTTTGACAACGTCTAATAACTCGATATTACGGGCAGCATGCACGAAAAACTTGACGTCGTTGTCCCGTTACGCTCGATGTCCCGTTCCGCGAGCTGGAAAGAGGCATGATCGGCTCGAGTGGTTGGCTCATATACTACTATCATGTTTGACGTTGTCACGTCAAACTACCGTCCGTAAACCGACTTTAGAGACAACCAATGTTTTTTATTTATATTAAAATCTGTCTTTTAGGTATCAATAACAGGCAAGCGCCGTCGCCTAGCGGTCTGCTCCATCAACATGCGCAAGTACGCGAGCCTGGAGCCGTCGCAGCGGACACTAGTGCTGCCGCTAGAGCCGGTCACACAGAAGATTGTCGCCGCCAGTGTGCAGCTCACGTTGCACTGTGTGTTGTTAAGGGAGGGACAGGCTACGTAAGTGTGTTTGTGTTATATTGTGTGTTATATAGAGCCTGGAGCCGTCGCAGCGGATACAGCAGGTATTTTTGTTGACCCCACATGTAAATGTCCAACCAAATGTAAGCAATTTTGACCCAAATATACACCCAGACAAAAAAAAAGCATGTTTTATAGGCATTAGGCATTGTGTATACGTATAGTAAAGTCCTTTCAAGTAATAATCGTAATTTAATGTTCAACAGCGTTACTGAATCCAATGATGGCTTAATGTCAAAGTCTAATGAAGACTGAAGTGAAAGCGAAAATAATAATCACAAAATCAAGCCATTGTAAAATAAAACAAACTATTATATTTTCTTACCTTATATTTTCTCTCCTTCCAGTGATGAAGACATGCAATCCCTAGCATCGTTATTATCAGTGAACAATAATTCTGATATCGCAGTACTAGAAGATTTGGACGAAGACGACTATACGTTGTCTGATAATTCTACTAGACAGGTATGATATAATATTATTTGGATGCTTGTGTATGAGTGCTGTGTTTAGTAAGAGGACAATGGAATTTCCTTGGATATAGTTACTTAAACATTTGATGGATATGTGAGAGAAATAAGCAGACTGTAATATGTCTGTTTTACTGTCTGATGCATTTAGTTTTGAAGTTAAATAATGGTCACTGCCATCTAAAGGCCTTACTTAAGGTAGTATTGACCATGTAAGATCAGATGGAAGTCAAACTTATTTGACGTTGTGAATAATGAATACTTAAAACTTAGTTATAGAAATGCATTTGGTCATCTATCTATGTAATTTAATATGTATTTAATTTCTACAGATGCTGGATCTCCGACAGCAAATGGAAGAGATGACCCAAAGTCTAACAAACAGTGACATAGCAGCCACCCCCAACAGTGTCCAAAGCTTAAACTTCGACAATTCCCGAACTCCTACCGCCCCCATCACCCCCGATGATACCAACCCCACCACGCCAACAACCCCAGTCCCTTCAGACCCCATGCCTAATGATAACGACACTAATTTTGACCCCCCACCTAAAACTAGGCCAGAAATGCTAAGCCATTTGACTAAGTTAGCAATGTCTAAGCCAGAACCGAAATTTTATTCGACCCCCAAAAGTAATAATGTGGTGGAAAATAAGGGGGAATTGAAAGGGGTGGTTTTTAAACCAAGAACGGTTGCTATGAGGAATCTGAAACCTTTAGAGTTGAAGACTAATTTTAATTTGGATAGGAATGAGAATGAGAAAGATGAAGATAGTGATAAGACCCCGACGGCTGCCGATATGGAGAAACTGTTTCCCGGCAAGTTTGATAAGGATAAGACTCCGGTATGTTAAAGTTATTCTTATATTTGAAGTAGTTAGTACATTTATTTTGGTTAATTTTTCTAAACAAACAACAAAAATATGAGTAAAATGAACAGTGGGCCAAGAATTGAACCTTGTGGAATTAATTCCACATACTTGACTCGTGAAGTACTTCAGTGAAATACTGTAATTTTACTTCGGAACCACTATTTGTAACAAAAGAGTCATCATCATCATCATCTCAGCCATAGGACGTCCACTGCTGAACATAACAAAAGGGTAATAATCTTTAAATATAGGTTTCTCGTATGTTAATACTAGCTGGTGCCCGCGACTTCGTCTGCGCAGGTTTAGTATTTCGAACAATATGGTTACAAATTGTAGCCTATGTGTTATTCTGATGTATAAGCTATATTATTGTAAAGTTTCATTAAAATCCATTCAGTAGTTTTTGCGTGAAAGAGTAACAAACATCCATACATCCATACATACAAACTTTCGCGTTTATAATATTAGTAGGATACGTCATTTTGGTATATGAAAGTTATTGGTTGACTTTGTCAAAAGCTATGGTTAAGTCTGTATAGGCTTGGCAATCATCGAGTATGTAAAATATTTATAGTAAATATGTTTTGTTTTGTAACATACAGGTTCAAGACTTATTAGAATGGGTGCAAGGAGTAACGAAGGAGTACAAACAAGTCCGGGTCACCAACCTCACCACCAGTTTCCGGTCTGGCCTCGCTTTCTGCGCCATTATACACCGCTTCCGGCCTGATCTCATGTGAGTATGAATATCATATGGACTTGTGCACTGTTAATCATTAGTTTGAATACATTTTTTTAAAATCTCTTAGGTATTCCTAAATAATTTAGATGCTCTTAAGGATCGGTAATTAATGAATAATAAAGAATCTTGATGTGTATAATCAATGTGAATAAGATAATAACAATCAACAACTTAATTGGATCATTGTTTTAAGGATTAAGTAACTCTGATACGGCAAATTTCGTTTCCAAAAACTGTGCAACCGAATATATCTTATAAAAGGAAATATTAATTATACTAAGCCGGTTTGATCACCTATAGTTGTATAGAGGAAATATTTTTTGTTCGTTTATCACCTAAAGAGCCTGAAACTACTGAAACGTTTAAACGTCAAACATACTTCAGATGAAAGTTACCTGATCGCCCACAATTAAAAGGTCCACAATAATTAAAAAATTTTTCTCAATTCCAGTGACTTCTCGGGTCTGCAACCTGACGAGGCGGAGCGCAATCTCCGCGTGGCACTAGACGCCAGCTCCAAGCTCGGCATCTCACAAGTTCTTACCGCCGCCGACGTCTGCTCCCGGCAGATACCTGATCGATTAGCTGTGAGTAAATAATATAAAGCTGTGTTTGATTTTTTAAAATTAATTGTAGGCAATCTAGAGGATTTGAAAAGTTCTTTCGGTGAAAAAGTCTGTCTTTCACAATGCCTAGACGTTATCGGGACTCGAAATACTCGAATCAAATCAAAGCGTTTATTCGCGTTTATGACGCATATAGGACACAAAACAGACTTTATGCATAATAACATTGTAGGAGAAAAATATGCGTCACAGGCACGCGAAAAAAACGTCAAACATTCCTTAACTTTCTAATAATACAACTCAAAGATAAGTAACGTCCAGGTATTGCGAGAACAGAATGATTTTTGTTAAAATTGAGTTTTAATACTCGGCAATAATATTTTTTTTTATTTCATGATAATAATGATTATGTTTGTGTTTCAGATAATGACATATTTGTTCCAACTGAGGGCACATTTCACTGGCAACGAATTACATGTAGAACAATTAGGTAAGTAACCAATTATGTATTACCCATTTTATGTAAATAGTGCATAACACTTAGAATGAGCCCTGTATAGCCTTTCTTCAGACTTTATGGAACTATCAGATTTCAAAAACGCATAGTATTGAATTTATACTTGAATTAGTTTGTCTTTTTTGTGCTTGTGACAATAGTTTGTAAAAAAAAATAAGTATTTATTAAATTAAGTTATTATTAGACCTTATGCGGGTATTTGTCTATGAATAGTTGCTTATTATGTTAGAAATATTTTTTCATTTATAAACTCAAAGAACTACTCATAGTTCTAATTCCTCCATATTAATACCTACAATCTCCCAGGTAACGACGAGACCGAGTCTTCGTACCTGGTGGGTCGTCACGACACGGACGGCTCCATTCCTCAGGAGCTGTTCAGCAGAGAGATCAGCACCAGGCGATCCAGGAACATCATGGACAGGCCCAGGCCCGGGTGAGTTCACTTGTGGACTAGGATTAGAAATAATAATAATATAGTAGTAGTAGTGGTAACGTGATCTAGAGAAAAAGACAAGTTACTTCAAATTAATATTAGAAAAAAAAAACCTAATATAAAAAAATGCGGAAGTTTGTAAGGATGTATGTAGGTATCTTTGATACTTTTATTTATTGATAAAAAAAGTATTAACGACATTACGAACATGGAGCATTTTGAATAACCTAGAATTATTCTGGTCACATAATTTTGGAGTTTGACTTTAGCGATTGTCAATTTACTAACTCGAAATAAAAACTAACCTATATGTTATGACCGAGGAATGAAACTCTCGAACTTTTTTAGAAATTACTAAACAAATATTTAATTTGTACCTCCGCAGCTCCCAAGACTCACAAGAATCCCGCAATTCCCAAGACCGCTCAAGCCCGGACAAGCCCAGTTCCCCGGGAACATTCATGGCCCCGGGAGTCCGGGACATGTTTCTTCAGCAATCCAAGACTATACTCGGCAAGATGCTGTCTCCGGCGCGGGATTTGAGGGCTGAGAAGCCTACTGCTAAGTGGTTCGCTGATCCTTTGAAGGTTAATGAGGTAAGTTTTGGTTACTTATTTTTATATTTAATTTAATAGAGATTTTTTTCTTTGTATAGTTACTAATGTGTAAGTACCTAAGTCTGTTGCGCTTTCAGGTTAACTGACAGACAGAGATTTCTTATCGATACTTAATGACATAAAATAGTTATTTAAAGAAATTCGCTATCGATATTTGAACATTTCTTATATTCCATTGAATAACAATTATATTTTTATCGAATATCAATTATATTTCTTTGATAATCAATGATATTTCTTTAAGTATCGATTTTTTTCCTTTAAATATCGATTTTGTTTTTTATCTTTCGATCATTTTTGATTTTAATATTGATTACCTGTCTTGGAGTATCGATTTATATACCTTTGAATATTGATTATGTTTCTGCGAATATGGATAATATTTCTTTGAATATCGATTATCTTTCTTTGAATATCAATTATATTTCTCTAAATATCGATATAGAATATTTACTATCATATTTATTATTACTACTAGCCGCCCCCAGTCCGGCCTGAGAAGCTGATGACTCGCAAGGAGTTGACAGACCCCTTCGGCTCTGATGATGAAGAGGAACAACAGGAACCGCCACCAGCTGTGCAGAATAATGGCAACACTGATACAGGTAGTTTACTGATAAAAAACTTTAAGTAAGGATTGAAAAGGTTTTTTTAGTAAAAGTCGTACGGACTTTCTAGATTCATGTATAGTTTTTTTCTAAGACTTGTAACGTCATGTGACTTGGGATTAATTTGTTTTTACCCTAATATTATGAAGGGTAATGTTTTCTTTATTTATTCTTCCTTTGTTGTCGTTATAAAAAACCTCAGTAAATATACTTTTTTCGTTTGGTTTTGTGTGCGTCACGCGATGTGGCAAATTAACATTATTATATAGCTTGAACAATTGAGACCACATAGTGACAATATAAATTTATAAAAAAAACTTGATCATAATTTAAAAAAAAATATCTATATGAAACTTTTTACTCTTCTAGTAAAACCCCAACCAGAACAAAAACCCCCCGAACCAATTCCGGACCCCCTCTCACAACCAGACCCGGAACTCCGGGGAACCCCGAACTCGCAGCCGAAGCCCGTCACCCCGGAATTACCCAAACCGACACCGGTAAGACTAGTTGTTAATACAGGAATGGCTTCTTTTGTAGTTCGTAGTGTGTAGTTTGTGAACGTTAAAGTGGATTTCTATAAGGTATCTGTGGTTTGTTTTGCGATTAGATAGAATTTTGACATTGGTTCTTTATAAATTAGTCAAATTTCGATCTATAATTGCAAAACAGAGGATAGATTAGTTATAGAAACTCGTATATTATAGCCGGGTGATTTTGGTATTATTTAAAGTTATGGTTAGAATTATAGTCGCGGTGGCCTAGTGGGCAAAGGACCAACCTCTCGAGTATGAGGGCGCGGGTTCGATTCCAGGTCAGGCAAGTACCAATGCAACTTTTCTAAGTTTGTATGTACTTTCTAAGTATATCTTAGACACCAATGACTGTGTTTCGGATGGCACGTTAAACTGTAGGTCCCGGCTGTCATTGAACATCCTTGGCAGTCGTTACGGGTAGTCAGAAGCCAGTAAGTCTGACACCAGTCTAACCAAGGGGTATCGGGTTGCCCGGGTAACTGGGTTGAGGAGGTCAGATAGGCAGTCGCTTCTTGTAAAGCACTGGTACTCAGCTGAATCTGGTTAGACTGGAAGCCGACCCCAACATAGTTTGGGAAAAGGCTCGGAGGATGAGGATGATGATGGTTAGAAAACCACAGATTCAACCCTTTTTCGCCCGAGATGCTATTCTACCTCCTTTACCTATTCTATATCTCTATCTGGTTCTAAGCTACCTCCGCACCAATTTTTTGACAAATCGGTTCTACCGTCCTTGAGTTATTCGTGTAACTAAGATAATTAAAAAAAAAATGTACTTATATACCTAGTCACCCAGGCTATATGTTTTCACATACATATTTGTTTGTATTGTAAACATCAAAATATACTTTGAAAGATCTATCAAGGCGATTTATAGTTTTTAAGTGTGACACTGACAGCAAAAAAAAAAGATTTTCATATATAACTGAGAATTTTTTAGTTAATTATTTTAACCTTTCATTAGTGTTTTTTGCGTCATACTAATACAGTTCAGTGGTAAAATCATAGTTACATATCTGCAGAAAAAAACTATTTTTATGTACATATTAAAGAGAAAGAGGTTATACTCCATATTTTTTTATATTTTCATTATGGTAATACATTATTTTTGTGTTGATATCAAAATTATACTCTATGGTACATTCTTCCAAAAAATATTGTTTGTGTCTGTCATATATTGGGATATTTGGAAAACTGTAGATACCCAATATATAAAATGCTAGTGCGTTTAATACTAGTATTATATCTGCCAGTTAATTCATTATGACCATTTTCGTGTAACTCCGTACAGTTGGCAATGTAAAAAATAAAATATTAGGAGTTTTAAAAACAAAAATATTCTTCGAAAATCACTTATTTTTGAGATTGAATAATTATTTGGCAGAATTGCGTTTCATAAAACTTCGTCTTTAACCATAATTTTCCAAAGAAATATTTATTTAGTTTTAATTAAACTCCTGAAATTACCCAAAATTTACT
The DNA here is from genome assembly GCF_030705265.1 of Helicoverpa armigera. Lineage (NCBI taxonomy): Eukaryota > Metazoa > Arthropoda > Insecta > Lepidoptera > Noctuidae > Helicoverpa > Helicoverpa armigera. Next base: position 718,375 of record NC_087147.1, on the reverse strand, counting down.
TTGCCAACCGCACAAATAAAAAAATACTTCACCATTTCTTTCCATTGCCATCGACATCGCTTACAACCAATGCCTGTGTTTGACGCTTCTGATTGGACGACGCTATGTAACCCCGCTTCGCTGATTGGTCGATCATCTCGCCACCGACGTTTCCCATTGGCCAGCAATTGTTATCACGTCATGATGAGTTGAAAGAGAGAGCGAGGCAGTTGCTAGAAGCTACGAAAAGAGAGGCGAGAGAAAAAGATAGAAAACTGAGACAGAAGGAGAAAGAAGAGAAAGAGAATGGACTTAGGAATGGAGATGTTAGTCCTAAAAAGGTATGAGGATTTTATTTGCTAATGCTGTAGTTTTGTTATGGTTAAAATTATAGTATGTAGAGTAGTTGTAGATCTTAGTTTACATAACTGAAGGTTATATTGGACATGAACAAAATATAAAAAAAAATCTTCTTTTTCTAAAAATATCTGGGTTAATTTTTAATATTTTCAAAAAAATGACTATTTTTCTTTACTTTTTTTTTCTAAAAAATCGATTAAAGTTGTAAACAAGATTTGGGAGTCATATTTTACGCCGGAAAATTCTGATATTACGTCGTTTTTTCATCTTTTTATCAAGATTCTTATATTTCTCACTAAATTATTTATTTATGTTCAACAAAATAATTATTGTATAGCACATTTACTTAATTTCTAACGCAAGCACTTGATGTTTAAAGCCTATTTACACAAACAACTTAATAGAAACAGTGAATAAGCTAGTTATCTCTTTCTAGCCAATGACTGAGGAAGAGAGACAGGCGATGTTGAGGGAGAGAGCGAGAAAACTCATTGCTGATGCTAGAGCCGGTATTGTTAGGTAAGTGTTAAAGTATTAGTAATAAAATGTAAAATAGTTTGTTGGTTAAAAAGTAATATTGGAGATATGTACTCTCATATGAGAGTAATGAACTAAGGTCCAAGGTACATAAACGTGGTACACGAAATAATAAACTGACAAAATAAACTTCAGTTTTAGAGTTAACAGCTGTTTTAAGATAAACTGACGTTTATGTTGTCAATAAGAATAGGTCTAAGATACTGCTAAGCTTGACGGTACACCGACAATGTAATAAAAATATGGCACCTCTTATTATTTTCAACTTTATATTTATCTTTACTTCTTCTTCTTTATATATAAGCTATCTTTGCATCTTTATGTGTGTATACGAAGGATATTCTGCCGTTCTATTATTTTTGACCTAAAATAAAGTTTTTTTTTGTATTTTTTATTATTTTGTAACAAAAATTATACCATGTTATTTGTATTGTAGTCCTACATCTCCGCTGTCGCCGTCCCGTAACTCCCGCACCGGGACTGTCGAGATCATCAGCAAGCAGTCTGTTATGGACGAGATTGTTGCAGGTAACATAAAACACAGATAAACAACATTAATTTTCTTTATTATATCGCAATTTCATATTCTGATTGCAATTTAAGTTTAAACCAATTTCCGAGAAACTTAACTTACAAAAAAAATACACCGTTCCGTTTTATTTAATTTGAATCTCAAAAAGTAGTCTAGATTTTTTTGGAGACCTGATTTTTTTTAATATAACTAAAATAGTTTTTTTTGTACATATTTAGGTTTGGGATAAAGTATCACACGTGCATAGCATATATTCAATCTAAATAACTGTGCTCTCTATGATATATTTGATCTCTATTTATACAGCGGGTGGAGTGGAACAGCTAGACGCGCTGCTTGGCAGAACTGACTCCCTGCCTTCCACTCCTGGCTCCAGGAAGAGTTCCCTCAGTCCTGATAGATCTGGTAAGTGTTATACTATCATCAAGTTTACGTTATATGACGCATAATGTTATATTCAATATGAAGCGTCCATGGAGTTTCATGCCAATTCTTAAATTTTTTGGTACCAAAAACTATTGTGACGCTTTATAAAAGACTGCAAAACCTATGTGAAATAAAGAATTGTGACATGCTTGAAACATACGTAAATATCTTTTTGTTTGTTCTACACTGATTTTCGAACAGGTAAATAAGTAAATAATGCCGTATCCGATTTCTTCTAAATATGTTATATTTGTAAAGTTCTTTGCCAAACTAATTGCATAATGTCTCCCCGCTGTTACCTAAACATAGTGCTTTCCGCAATACATATTCCGTCATAGACTTTGGCGAGAAATGTGCTAGTATATTCCGTCTATCTTCCACATACTTACTGCTATATTTTGTCCAACAGAAGACCGTCACAGTGAAGACACAAAGAGTGTAAAATCTCTCTCTCTGAGCGGCGAGAGGCGCTCACCACTACACTCGTTCAGTGCATTCGTCGACTCGTTAGCGCCTGAACATGATAATAATGATACTGATGAGGTACGTAAAAATAATAATAAAAACTTTTATTAAAACTAGCGATCCCGCCCGGCTTCGCACGGGTAACAGTATTTCTCCATGATTTAATGCATGTTATTATACATAACCTTCCTTTTCAATCACTCTATCTATTAAAAAAACCGCATCAAAATCTCACAAGAACTACAGATTACAAAAACAAACTTAGTACTTTTATCGACATCTTTATCTGCCTAGCCTTTTCATAAGTATATTAGGAGTAAAAGACACAAGTGCCTGTGTTACTCGGGCCTAAACTTACAATTTAACCAACTTCGCCAAAAAAGAGGTCTTCAACATTGATGTTTTTATATATTTTTCTTTCACCAGGGCAAAGAAACAGGCTCCTACATACAAAGCGAACTAGAAGCTTTAGAAAAGGAGCAATGTGCTATCGACGAGAGAGCCGCCGCGCTCGAGAAGCAACTGCGCCGAGTCATGGAGTGTGCTGACAATACTGAGGTACGTACGTCCGTCAGTCAGGCCTCCAGTTCGTCAGTCTGTCAGTCTATCAATCCGTCAGTATGTCAGTCTTTCAGGCCTTCAGTCTGTCAGTCCGTCAATCCGTCAGTCTGTCCGTTAATTTGTCCGTCCGTCAGTCAGTCAGTCTGTCATCAGGTTCGTTAGCCGTACTATTTAGACAGTTGAAAATTTCACAGAAGACATATTTCTGTTGCCGCTCTAACAACAACTCTTGAAATATTTAAGGTTCTTTAAAATATGTTCCGTAATCTGTTTTACAGAAAATGTGGAGAAGATTGCTCTTATCCTGTATTCAGCCTCCCACTGACCCGGTAACCTTATCCCTCTCCCATTCCTACCCTTATAATAATACCTTAGGCCCAGATTCCACCACAGCGGGATGGAAAACTTTTTAAACATTTCGTTATACAATGGAAAAGTATCTTATTTGATCCAGAAATTCTATTGATTGTTTAAAAAATCTATGCTGCAATCCGCTTTCGTGGAGTTTCTGAGCCTTATAATTCCCTTAAAGTAGTTCCTGTAATTTAATCAAAGTAGCAATTCAATATCTGGTCAATGTAAAGATATTCGTAACAATTTAGCTAACATAAATACCTACTATAATTAAGTAGATATACATTTATCTCTGCAATAAAGTCTACATATTTTGGCGTAGATATGATTGTATAATATGATATAGTATTTATTTCTTTGAATTCGTATATTTAGTTGTTTATTGAAGATATTGTTTAAATAAATAATAACTATTTCCTACAGGAGGAAGATAGACTGATGTCTCAATGGTTCAACCTGGTGAACAAAAAGAACGCGTTACTCAGAAGACAGATGCAGCTTAATATTCTGTAAGTATTGTTTATTATATTGTACAATATTTTCTGTCGTTGTCATTTGTCGTCATTTAATGTTTTAGTCTTTGCAGCTTGTGACTTCATTTTCAATTTTTCATAAACAAAATTTCCGTTCCCGTCGTTGTATCTCCTAAACAGATGACCTATCCTATGATGTTATGCCTACTTTAAAATAAAGATTTTATTGTAGTAACAAAAATTTTTACAATATAATGATTCATCATCCTCCGAGCCTTTTTCCCAATTATGTTGGGGTCGTCTTCCAGTCTTACTGGATGCAGCTGAGTACCAGTGTTTTACAAGTAGTGACCTCCTCAACCCAGTTACCCGGGCAACCCGATACCCCTTGGTTAGACTGGCTTCCGACTTCCCGTAATGACTGCCAAGGATGTTCAATGACTGCCGGGACTTAAACTAAATATGACTACGTACTTGTATGTAGTTTTTTTTTACATTTTTTACACCGATGATTAGTTTTTAATGCTTATATATTTTTCTATACTACAGAGAGCAAGAAGAGGATCTCAGTCGTCGTTGCGAGTTGTTAGCTCGGGAGCTTCGCCTGTCTCTGGGCGTGGACGAGTGGCGCAAGACGCCCGGACAGAAGCGACGGGAGCGGCTGCTCTTACAGGCACGTATAATACTTATATACTCAGAGAGTAAGAGGAGGAGCTGAGTCCTTGTCGTGTCAGACTAAAGATGTCCACTGCTGGACAACGGCCTCCCCCAAGTTGGCTGGATCTTCAGCAACCCACATCCATTGCTTCCCGGCGATCTTGGCCAGAATGTCCATCTATCTAGTTAGAGGGCTGTCCACGCCGCGACCATATACAATCTTGAGGATATCAAGGCTCTATAGATCATATGCTTGGTGCTTGATTATGACGTCATTTTACTGGCGAGACAAAAGTGACCTTTATAATATAGGTACAAACCATTCTCAATGTGGCAATGAAAAATAATTTAATCTATTTTTTACAGGAGCTGTTATCAGCGGTGAACGAGAGAGATAGATTAGTGCAGGAAATGGATGAACAGGAAAGAGCGTAAGTTTAAACATCTTATTTATTTTACTTTAAAAATGTTTTATTCAGTTTTCATATTGTAGATTTTTCACTAGTGGTCTCAGTCAAATTAAATGAAAATAATAGTTATCTGCCATAAATTTCATACTTCAAAACATCAGTTAATTTATTACGTGAAATGTAGACATTGCCAAGTCTTATGAGAGTGAAAAAAACACAAATTCACCTACCTATGACCTGTATTTATTTATATTATTATATTGGGCTATGTGAAACTGAAATATTTTTCAAATTTAACCAGTATTTCTCAAATTCGCGTGCTCAAACAAAGTCCACCATATATTTTACAAACACGATCCTAATTATGAATATTTCTCCCCACAGGATAGCAGATGACGATGCGATAGAGCGCAATCTCTCGCAAGTTGAGATTCAACGCAAAAACAACTGCATCCTACAGTGAACACGCTGTGTTGACATACAGGCTGTTCACTTTACGGCAACTCATGATTTTATACAAGTGGAATGAGATTTTGAGTTTTCTTTTTGGTTTTGGTCGCCATTTTGTATTATTTTCAGTGTGTTACTTATGGCACGTGGGAACGACTTCGCGCACCCGGATAATGCTGTAGGCTTCTTTAATAAATGGGGTATCTAATACTAAAAGTTTTTTTAATCGGTTCATTAGTTCCTGAGTTTGAAGTTTTAATTTTTTTAAGTGTTTTTTTTTAATAATCATTAGGTATTTCAGGCTTTTATACCTATAACAATGTTAAGTTGGTCTGTTTTTGGTGTACTTTAACAAAGATACGTTAAGATCATAACATTTTAATAAAAAAATTGGTCGAAAGTGACATTTACATCGAAAATATAAAGTCATGAAATCACTATTTTAATAATCCATTAGTCCACTTGTAAAAAATCATGAAGCGTATAAAACTAATATTTATTTATTATCTACTAATTATTATTTTTGTAAATCAAAGTGCGATGGTTTTCGCAATATACGTTCGCGTCCCAAAAATCCCGTAATTTAAGGCAATTCGGGTAAAAGTATAATTTTTATTTTTTATTATGGAAACACAAGACTTGTTCAATTAACTGTTTTACTACTTTATAAGCTTATTTGCTAAATAATATCATTTATAAAAGTTTTTTCTCACGAAAGCGGGTGATCCACACTTGTGTGTGTAAAGGTATATGCATATTGTCTTTGTGTGAGTCGGTGACTCGACCAATAGTGAAAGCTCTTGAGCTTACTCATACAAAGACATTGTGTATGTATATTTACACACACAAGTAAGGGTCAACCGCTTTCGTGATACAAAACATATGACGCGCATATAAACAGATATGACGCGTAAACAATATTTTTTTCAAAATGAGAGACAGTGTGTTTTTTCTTTTAAAAAAAGTCATTCTTTCTCACTTATTTTAAATGTTTCTACAGTTTGCGTAAGTCAACTTTGCATTTCTGGAGTTACAAATTGTTAATATTTTTTTTTTACTATTGTAAAGTCAATAGTAGCCAACTTCGGACAAGCAAAGCTTATCGACAATATATGTACGAACAAATGCGTTCGAAGTCAATTGGCTAACTTCACAAATGCAAAGTTATTTGACGAACTGTACCAGTACTTATGTACTTGTACCAAAAAGTGGTAAAACAGACTTAAAAATATAATAAAAATGAGAAATGTGAATGATTGAAAATAAAATGGACGAGGAGTCAAAATTGTATGAACATTTTTTCAATTAAATAAATATAATAATAAAATTGTGCATTATAAATTATTATGGTTTATTATAAAAGGCTTAATTGGCATAATAGTTATGTTTTATCGTTAAATTGGTTAGTTGGGTAGGGTGGGTTCACACTTGCGATTGGTCGACAATGACTTTTTATAATTTTTCAATTTTATTTTATGACAACTTCGAGTAAACCTTTCAAACGCAAGCATAATTTTATTGTTTGTTTAAGGCTTAGTTGTTATAGAAACACAAATTTTTAAACTTAAATAGCAATGGTAAACCTTTTGAGAAATGGATATTATGTCCTAGTATTTTTTCGCAAAAATATTATCACAAAATTACTGAATTATTTTCTACAGTATTATGTAATGTTTTGGAAATAAATGTTGTTTGTAAAAGTGACAGAAATTGACTGTTCTCTCACAAAATAAATTTCCAGAAGACATTCATATTTTCTGGTCGTCGACTTTTCGCAAGTGAGTATAAAATGTTATGTTAAGGCGTCAGTCATGCGATGGATAATACTCAAAATATTGTTTCCTATATATTTTTTATGTCTACGAGTATGTTAGCATTTCTCACTGTATAGTTTTTTTGGTTCTAAACTAAGAAACAATGTCAGATATTACACGCGTTGTGATTTATTCAAACTCTTTCAAAACAGCGACGACTTTTTTTGTTAACTTTTTTGTCGTGAATGTTTGCGACTAAAAATCGCAGCGTGTGTGCGAGGCTTTATTTAACGCAAGTTTAGAACCAAAGCTTAGGATAGCATTAACATTATTATATTGTGGTTTAATTTTATTTTGGTATAGGTTTACCAAAGAATATTTTTTTTTAATTCCTACTACCCCCTTTTTTAGATAGAATGGTGATATTTAAGTACAATTTTGCCATAGTCAATGGATTCTTGTAAAGCTATGGTCGAAAGATTTATTTTGTAACGTTTTTTTTATTAAGTAGACATTTTTTGAAACGATCAATTATTTTTTTAGATTTAAATGTAAATAATAGCGATTTTTTTAGTTTAATTGATATTTATTTGTACACTCCAATAAAATCTTGCCGTCATTGTTTTTCAGTATTTTTTAAAATCGGAAAGTGAATAAAAAAAATTGGGAAAAAGGCCAGCGCAACATTGCGACTAGTCGTAAGCTGTTTTCATGCGACTAGTCGCAAGTTTGCGTGGAGCCTAATCGGCCGGTGCTAAATTGTACCACGTGATTCTGTCTTCACAATTTGTGCAATTTTTACTAAACGACGTACGTTTGTCTTATTATTAAATAAATAATGTAAATATTTGATGATGCTGGTTGTTCTAAAGTTATTTTTGAGGTTGAGAACATACGTAAACACCATGGTTTTATGTCATTGACGTTTGATTGTTTTGTGTATCTGTAAAATTCTGACACATTTGTACTTATTTCTACCAGACCGCCGGATTTTTATCGAGTCCCGGATTTTTTAAAGGCGACACTTTGAAGCCCTTTTGAGACAACTTTAATGACATGTTGACACAAAACCAACGATTATTCCGGCGTACTTGGTGTGTCGTTACAAAAGTAATTTCTGCATTCAGTAATTTCAAGAATCAATTTCATTGATTTAATCATTCATGTGTATTTAATTTAATAAACACAAAAATCATTCATTTTTTAAACTAATAATATCAATACAAATTCGCGTGGCAGTGAATAAATCCTGATTTTCAAACTTGATCTTTATTCCCTTAACACTAGAGTCGATAATCCCTCAAAAGAACTTTAGAACAGGCACTTACACGTAAGTAATACGATAGTTCGCAATCTAAGGCTTGAGGTAATCAGATGTATTACACACTATTAATATTAATAATAACATTATTACGTAGAAAACATTTGTGTAAATCCAACAAATTTCATGTGTGATGTCACCTTTATAAACTGGATTCGTATCAGAAATTCGTTTCAAGGATTTTTATGACGAAGGGATGTAGCTACTCGGAATAGTGGAAACAGACAAAATTAATAGGTGGGGTGGGAGGAAGTTTACTTCGTAATATAGAAATCTCTCTATATTTAAATTTTGACCGATTTTTCAATCCTCTGTTACTGTTACAGCCTTTTTATCGACCCTCTGCTGGGCCCAGGCCTCCTCTCACACTGAGAAGGAGTGTCAAACATGTTCATATTATAATTAAGTTATCAAGTGATTGAAAAATCAGCCCTTATTACATAAATAAATTTTTCAATTCAGTACCTCAAACATGTAGGTTTTGCTGGTTAACAACAGTAAGCAAAAGCGACTTTTACCCACTTCTGAGACAAAGTATGGCCTTCTAGGATAAGGATTCTTCTCTGGAGAGGATTCTTCTAGAATCACTCACTAGGTCACTTGATGAGGATTCAAAATTTGGACCCGCAGCTTTGCTTGTAACAAAAATAAATATTTTACCCTTCCTCCATAAGGAGGGTTATGTTTTACGTAACTTTTTAGAAAACTGTTCTTAGGATTGTATCCTTAAAACGTTAATTTATTTGTGATTCCTATATTTATTGTTATTAACATTAGGAATTTAAAATAAAGGTAAATAATCTTCAATTATTAACATAATTTATGGGAACTATATTTTTTGTCACCAAAATTTATACACTCTTTTGCAAAAAAAGCGGGCACCTATGCGAAAGCTTAGTTTTAAGGACTTTACGTGTATTTCAAAGGGTTTTAATGATTGTAGTATATTTCTAGCATCAAAAGGGTTAGCCGAGCATGCGTGAGAGTGTATTCTAAATTTGAATTTTGTACAATTGCTAAGAAATTGGTTAAACCTTGTTTTGGACTAATTGCTGGCAGAAAGTTCGTCGGTGTTTTGAAAAGTTTTTGAAGTGATTTTCAGAAAACTGATAATGCAGTTTTAATTAATGATTAATGTACCTTTTTGTTAGATAAAATTTTTTTGAAAAACTATGCGTATTTGATAAAATTTTCACCTGCTCTAAATGGGCTATACTGATGATTGATAGCAATGTTAAGAGTTTCGGTATTTTAGTGTAAAGCGTTCTTCTGTTTAGATATTATACCCACGTGTTTTAAAATATCGCTTTTTCATAATTAAACACTATTTAGAGGAGTATCAGTACATTGGGCTGCGACAAAACCAATTTAAAGTAAGCAGTGCCGATCACAACTCGTCTCCTTTTGGAGTTTAACATTTTTTTAAATCTTGAAATTCTACAAAATACAGAAAATAGCGCATAGACTGTGAGCACGAGATCTTAAGGTCTCGTAATCACTGATTTTCAAATAACCTCGTCTCTTGGGAAACTCCGTAGACCTCCGAAGATCTATGAGTCTGAGCGTTCAAATAGCGTGTTTTCATCCCACTGACATTTTATTAAATAAACTTGCCTGTACCGAGATTTCCTAGCATCTACAGCACTATCCTGCTTAAATCGTAACAATAATTGGCTATCTGCTCTTTTTTTAAGAAACATACGTTTGGTCAATACTTTTGAATTCTTGACTCCCTTTCAGCGAAATCATCGTTTAGTAACCCGATACCTATGGAGTTATAGAAAGCTTCAACGCGGCAATAATTAGACTTTTTAGATAGCTTAAACCCTCCTCATCATTTTTCATGTGGTTAATTTTAACATTTATCACAAAATTTGGTATTTTTTAATTTCAAAGTCCGATAGGAGACGAGTAGCGATCGGCACTGCTTACTTTAAATTGGTTTTGTCGCAGCCCAATGTACTGATACTCCTCTAAATAGTGTTTAATTATGAAAAAGCGATATTTTAAAACACGTGGGTATAATATCTAAACAGAAGAACGCTTTACACTAAAATACCGAAACTCTTAACATTGCCATCAATCATCAGTATAGCCCATTTAGAGCAGGTGAAAATTTTATCAAAAACGCATAGTTTTTCAAAAAATTTTTATCTAACAAAAAGGTACATTAATCATTAATTAAAACTGCATTATCAGTTTTCTGAAAATCACTTCAAAAACTTTTCAAAACACCGACGAACTTTTTGCCAGCAATTAGTCCAAAACAAGGTTTAACCAATTTCCTAGCAATTGTACAAAATTCAAATTTAGAATACACTCTCACGCATGCTTGGCTAACCCTTTTGATGCTAGAAACATACTACAATCATTAAAACCTTTTAAAATACACGTAAAGTCCTTAAAACTAAGATTTCGCATAGGTGCCCGCTTTTTTTGCAAAAGAGTTTATCTGTCATCAAGTTGTATCACCTAATAAATAGATCTATCGCCACGAAATATTTTCGTTCTCAGATAAACAAAGAGTGTTCCCAGGTATGAATTACCAAATTATTGTTAATATAATGTGTAAAATATGAGATGGATTACCAATAAAATTGTAGTGCCATTACATGAATATAAACTTCGTCCTTATAATAATAGTTTTATTACTGAAATAATAGCTTGGTGCTCAAAATGGTAGATCTGTCACCAAATAAATCGATTAATCGATCCCAGACTGCGACTCCTTTTTATTTGTTATTTTGTCACCAATACAGTAGTTACATTTTATTTCGTTCAGTTATTAAAATAATGTATTCGTTACCAATTTAATACATCAGTTTATAATTTTAATGAAAATATGTTCAAAGGGAAGAGGAAGGGAAGGGAGAGTGATTTTGATGACTACAAAGTTCAATGGTTCAGCAAATGAAGAGTGGGTCAACCGCACAATATTGTTTGGATACATGAAAATGCAACTGCCCTGCGTTTTACAAAAATTATATGTGCAAGCATATTATCGGATTAGTCATACGCTTAAAGCTGGCCAACCCCCCACCAGAAAATTTACTTATCGGCCAGAAAATGAAAAGGGGGCGCCCTTCAAAATCCAAACCTGCGCTGATTATTCAGTGATTGTTATTTTTAACAATGAATATTGATTATTTTGACTTTAATTGTTTTATTTACTATTCAGCTAGAAATTTAATTAAAATATATTTATACTACCTGTGGAAATTAAGACCCTTGGGGGAGGCACATGGCCAGTTAAGTAGTAGACTCTTTTGGTTGAAAGGATGATGATGTACCACCATACATTTTTAGACCTTCATGAAATGTTCTAGTGATATAATATATGATTTATTGGTGATCTCTTTAACTTAGTTTGCTTAAATACTTTTAGGACAAACCTATTATAATACATACAAAACCATTCATTTGGTACTTGACCCCATATCTCCGTGATTTTCGGTAATTTATTGTGGAATTGATTTTATATTGATTGGTGATACATTTTGGTGACAAATCTACTATTTTGAGGGCAAACCCTATTATTTAAGAAACACAAAATGAATTAAATTGGTGACAGCTTAAATCATACCCATAATTTATTATGAATATTATTTGTAATTTCTGATACAAATCCAGTTTACTATACAAAGTCAACGTAACTTTATATACCGTGGTAGATTTTGGTGTGTTTCTTTATAACACGCGGATTACACACATTTCACACTCTGGCCAATAAATAACAAACCTAATTATTGTATTTATCATATTGGGACGGCATAAAATTTTTGTTACAGGATATTCAACCTTATTCTATAGGAATAATTTCTCTTTTTTCTGCCTGTCTATTAAAATTCCTTTATGAATTTATCTAAACTCCATTTGAGTAGGCATTAAATAAAGGTAAACAATCTTAGTAGGTACGACTTTTGAAACTAATACATATTAAACAAATAAACTGCTGATTAAAGTAATGATTGAATTAATAAGGTATTATGGTATTTAGATAGATTTTTAACAACATTTTATTATTTTCAAACTGAGTCTGATGTAAAATTCAACATTTCATGTCCCCAGCCTTTTTACAACTATGTTTTGGGGTCGGCCTTCAACCCAGTTACCCAGGCAACCCTTTTAAAGACTGGATGTCAAGCTTTCTGGCTTCTAATATAAATATGTGCATAAGACAACCCGGACATCTTTGGTTAAATATGCTCTCAAATGGAGTATGTATCTATTTCTTTGTTCAGCTACGTAATTATCAGTGTATAATGTGTGTATTCCGTGTAATAGAGTAGGTATACACGGTAGTCAGCGCAAGTATTGTAAGCCACGCCATATTTGTCTGTACTCGACGACGCTACTATATCAAATATCGACTAATAAAATAAAGTGATATTGTCAAATTTATACGGGTTTCATTTTGCGCTCCGACCGTTTTTATTCTTCCTGAAAATTTAGTGGTTATAATAAATTCTTTTATTTTCTCTACACAGTTGATGCCTTAAATATACTTGTCGGAGGCGTCATCAAGATGGCACTATCGTCCGACATCAGCTAGGGTAATAGAGCAGAGATAACTCAAAGAAACTCAAAACTCAAACGTTTATTCAAATTAGTCAGAACAAAAGACAGCCCCCAAAACGCCCGCCCTCCGCCACTTTCTACGTGTTCTAGGTGGGGAGAAGAAGTGGCGGAACAAACTCCCCAGCAACACATACCAACCATTACAAAACATTCAAATACCACAAGAACCATACCTTGTACCGTACCATACCATACCTTGTACCGTACCATACCATACCTTGTACCGTACCATACCATACCATACCTTGTACCGTACCATACCATACCTTGTACCGTACCGTACCATACCATACCTTGTACCGTACCGTACCATACCATACCTTGTACCGTACCGTACCGTACCATACCATACCTTGTACCGTACCGTACCATACCATACCTTGTACCGTACCGTACCGTACCATACCATGTACCGTACCGTACCATACCTTGTACCGTACCATACCATACCTTGTACTGTACTGTACCATACCTTGTATTGTACTGTACCTTGTATTGTATTGTACCATACCTTGTACCGTACTGTACCATACCTTTGTACCACTGTACCATACCTTGTACTGTACCGTACCATACCTTGAAATTGTACTGTATACCTTGTACTGTACTGTACTGTACCTTGTGTATTGTATTGTACTGTACCATACCTTGTACTGTACTGTACCATACCATACCTTAAATTGTACCGTACCGTACCTGTACCATACCATACCATACCTTGTACTGTACCATACCATACCTTGAAATTGTACCATACCATAATGTATTGTACCATACCATACCTTGTACCGTACCGTACCATACCTTGTACCGTACCGTACCATACCTTGTACCGTACCGTACCATACCTGTACCGTACCGTACCGTACCATACCATACCTTGTACCGTACTGTACCGTACCATACCATAATACCTTGTACCGTATTGTACCATACCATACCTTTAAAATTCGTACTGTACTGTACCATACCATACCTTGTACTGTACTGTACCATACCATACCTTGTATTGTACCGTACCATACCATATTTGTACTGTACCGTACCGTACCATACCATACCTTTGTATTGTACTGTACCATACCATACCTTTGTACCACTGTATTGTAACCATACCATACCTTTGTACTGTATTGTACTGTACCATACCATACCTTGTACCAAAATTGTACCATACCATACCTTTGTAAATTGTACTGTACTGTACCATACCATGTATTGTACTGTACCATACCTTGTACTGTACCATACCATACCTTGTAAATTGTACTGTACCATACCTTGTACTGTACTGTACCATACCTTGTACTGTACCGTACCATACCTTGTACCAAACTGTACCATACCTTGTACCGTACCGTACCGTACCTTGTACCGTACTGTACCGTACCATACCTTGTACCGTACCGTACCATACCATACCTTGTATTGTACCGTACCGTACCCTGCCATACCATACCATACCTTGTATTGTACCATACCATACCTTGTACCGTACCATACCATACCTTGTACCGTACCATACCATACCATACCTTGTACTGTACCATACCATACCTTGTATTGTACCATACCATTTGTACTGTACCATACCATACCTTGTACTGTACCATACCATACCTTGTACTGTACCATACCATACCTTGAAATTGTACCATACCATACCTTGTACTGTACCATACCATACCTTGTACCTGTACCATACCATAACCTTGTAAATTGTACCATACCATACCTTTGTACTGTACTGTACCATACCATACCTTGTACTGTACCGTACCATACCTTGTACCGTACTGTACCATACCATACCTTGTACTGTACTGTACCATACTTTGTAAATTGTACCGTACCATACCATACCTTGTACCGTACTGTACCATACCATACCTTGTACTGTACCGTACCATACCATACCTTGTACTGTACTGTACCGTACCATACCATGTACCGTACCATACCATACCATGTACCGTACCGTACCATACCATACCTTGTACCGTACCATACCATACCTTGTACCGTACCATACCATACCTTGTACCGTACCATACCATACCTTGTACCGTACCGTACCATACCTTGTACCGTACCGTACCATACCTTGTACCGTACCGTACCATACCATACCTTGTACCGTACCGTACCGTACCCGTACCATACCATACCTTGTACCGTACCGTACCGTACCGTACCATACCTTGTACCGTACCGTACCGTACAGAAGAGAAGGTACGAGAACATAGTAGTAGATAAGGGAAGACATAAGGGTACATAGGGAGAACATAGTAGTACATAAGGGAGAACATAGTAGTAGATAAGGGAGAACATAGTAGTAGATAAGGGAGAACATAGTAGATAAGGAGAACATAGTGATATGGAGAACATAGTAGTAGATAGAAACAGTAGTAGATAAGGAGAACATAGTAGTAGATAAGGGAGAACATAGTAGTAGATAAGGGAGAACATAGTAGTAGATAAGGGAGAACATAGTAGTAGATAAGGGAGAACATAGTAGTAGATAAGGGAGAACATAGTAGTAGATAAGGGAGAACATAGTAGTAGATAAGGGAGAACATAGTAGTGGAAGACATAAACATAGGGAGGAACATAGTAGATATGGAGAACATAGTAGATGGGGAGGAACATAGTAGTAGGAATATAGTAGGGAGAACAGTGGAGGAACATAGTGGAATATAGTAGATAAGGAGGAACATAGTAGATATGGAGGAACATAGTAGATAGGGAAACACATGGTACACAGAAAAACACAAAGAGATAAGGAGAAAACATAGTAGCAGACAAGTGAAGAACATAAGAAAGATGAGGAACATAGTAGATAGGAGAACATAGTAGTAGATAAGGGAGAACATAAAGTAAATAAGGAGAACATAGTAGTAACATAGGGAGAACATAGTAGTAGAGATATGGGAGAACATAGTAGTAGATGGAGGGAGAACATAAAGATAAGGGAGAAGAGAAAGATATGGAGAACATAGTAGATATGGAGAACAGTAGTAGATATGGAGGAATAGATATGGAAGACATAAGGAAGAAAGGAGAAACATAGTAGTAGATATGGAATAGTAGTAGATAGGGAACATAGTAGATGGAGAACATAGTAGATATGGAACATAGTAGTAGATAAGGGAGGAACATAAGGAGAACATAGTAGTGAAAGATGAGATAAACATAGTAGTAGATAAGGGAACACAAGGCAACATAAGGGAGGAACATATTAGTACATAAGGAGAACATAGTAGCAGATAAGGAGGAACATAGTAGTAGATAAGGGAAGACATATGGCACATAGGGAACAAGTAGTAGATAAGGAGAACATAGTAGTAGATAAGGGAGAAACATAGTAGTAGATAAGGAGAACATAGTAGTAGATAAGGGAGAACATAGTAGAAAGATATGGAGGAACATAGTAGTAGATAAGGAGGAACATAGTAGTAGATGGAATAGTAGATGGAGAATAGATAAGGAACATAGAGGAAGGGAGAACATGGTAGATAAGGAGAACATAGTAGTAGATGGAGAACATAGTAGATAAGGGAGAACATAGTAGATGGGAACATAGTAGATAAGGGAAGACATGGAGAACATAGTAGATAAGGAGAACAAGATAAGGATGAAACATAGTAGCAGATGGAGAACATAGTAGCAAGATGGTAGATCAGTAGCAGATGATGGAGAAACATAGTAGTAGATAAGGAGAACATAGTAGCAGATAAGGAGAACATAGTAGCAGATATGGAATGAAGTAGTAGATAAGGAGAACATAGAAAGAAGGGAACAGTAGTGGACATAAGGGAGAACATAGTAGTAGATATGGAGGAACATAGTAGATAAGGAAGACATAAAATAGGGAGAACATAGTAGATATGAACATAAAATAGGAACATAGTAGATAAGGGGAAGACATATAGGGAGAACATAGTAGATAAGGAGAACATAGTAGTAGATAGGGAACATAGTAGATAGTAGAGATGGAACATGGACAGGAAATAAGGAAATATAGGGAGAACATAGTAGTAGATAAGGAAGACATAGGCACATTAGGTATAGAAAACATAGTAGCAGATAAAGGAAACATAGTAGTAGATAAGGAGAAATATAGTAGTAGATGGAAGGAAATATTAGAATATTAGGAGAAACATAGTAGATAAGGAGAACATAGTAGTAGATAAGGAGAACATAGTAGTAGATAAGGGAAATACATATGGCAACATAGGAGAACATAGTAGTAGATAAGGAGAACATAGTAGTACAAGGGAGAACATAGAAAATAAGGGAGAAATATAAGGAGGAACATAGAAAAGAAGGAGGAACATAGGAAGGAGGAATAGTAGATATGGAAGACATATGGAGAACATAAGGGAGGAACATAGTAGGATATGGAAGAAATATGGAACATAGGGAGGAACATAAGACATAAAGATAAGGAACATAGTAAATAGGAAGGAAACATAGCAAAGAAAGATAAGGAATATACATACATAGGAGAAACATGGTAGATAAGGGAGAACATAGTAGATAAGGAAGACATATAAATAGGAGAACATAGTGAAAATATAAGGAACATAGTAGTAGATAAGGAGAATAGTAGATATGGAGATATGGAGGAATAGTAGATAGGGAGAACATAGATATGGAGGAACATAGTAGATATGGAAGGGAGGAACATAGTAGATAAGGAACAGTAGATATGGAGAAATGGAGGTGGAGGAATATAGTAGATATGGAGAACATAGTAGTAGATAAGGAAGACATATGGTAACATAGGGAGAACATAAATATATGGAGAACATAGTAGTACATAAGGGAGAACATGAAATAAGGGAGAACATAGTAGATGGGAGGAAAATATGGAGTAGACATGGAAACATATGGAACATAGGGAAAACATAGGGAACACAGAGAACATAGTAGTAAATAGGGAGAAACATAGTAGATAAGGAAGACATATGGAAATATAGGAGAACAGTAGTAGATAAGGGAGAAATATAGTAGAAAGATAAGGGAGAACATAGTAGTAGATAAGGAAGACATATGTAAATATAGAAACATAGTAGTAGATAGGGAGAACATAGTAGATATGGAGGAACATAGTAGATGAGGGAGAACATAGTAGTAAAATAAGGAGAACATAGTAGATAAGAAATATAGGAGGAACATAGTAGTAATATAAGGGAGAACATAGTAGTAGGAAGACATAAACATAGGGAGGAACATAGTAGTAGATAAGGAGAACATAGATATGGAGAAATAGATATGGAACATAGGAGAACATAAGGGAAGAAGGGAACATAGTAGTAGATAAGGAACATAAGGGTCATAGGGGAGAAACATAGGGCACATAAGGAGAACATAGTAGCATGAGGAGAAACATAGATAAGGAAGACATATGGCACATAGGGAGAACATAATAGTAGAATAAGGAAGGGAACATAGTAGATAAGGGAAGACATATGGAAGGGAGAAATAGATATAGAACATAGTAGTAGATAAGGAGGAGAATATAGATAAGGAAGACAGGAAAAGAGAACATGGTAGATGGAACATGGAGGAACAGAGGGAAATGGAAGAGAAGGAAATATGGAGAATATAGTAGAACAGGAAGACATATAAAATAAACATATGGAACATAGGAAGACATGGAGAACATAGTAGTGGAAGATAAGGAAACATAGTAGTAGATAGGGAGAAACATAGTAGATAAGGGAAACATAAGGGTAATATAGAGAAATGATGAGAGAGATAAGGGAGAACATATAGGGATAAGGGGACATAGTGGATAAGGGAGAACATAGTAGTAGATAAGGGTACACATATGAGAAACATAGTAAATAAGGGAGAACATAGTAGATAAGGGAAGACATAAGGGTACATAGGGAGAACATAGGGGTACATAAGGGAGAACATAGTAGTAGGGAAGATGGAAGCATATAGGGAGGAACAGTAGATAAGGGAGGAACATAGTAGTGGAGGAAACATAGTAGTAGATAAGGGGAAGACATGGAATATAGTAGATAAGGAGAACGTAGTAGATAGAGGAATATAGATATGGAATAGTAGATAAGGGGAGAACATAGTAGATATGGAAGACATATGGAGAACATAAATATAAGGGAGAAACATAGTACATAAGGGAGAACATAGTAGCAACACATGGAGAACATAGTAGTAAATAAGGAGAACATAGTAGTAGATAAGGAAGACATATACATAGGAGAACATGAAGTAGTAGATAAGGAATACAAACATAAGGGAGAAATAGAAAATAAGGAGAACATAGGGGAACATAGAAGACATAAGGGAGAACATAGTAGTAGATAGGGAAGACACAAGGGAAGGGAGGAACATAGTAGTAGGAGAACAGATGGAAGAAGGAAGAAGGGAGAAAGAAGGAACATGGTGGAACATAGGAGAACATAGAAAATAAGGGAGAAATATAGTAGATGGGGAGAACATAAAATGGGGAGGAACATAGTAGTAGATAAGGAGAACATAGTAGTAGATATGGAGAACATAGTAGCAGATATAAGGGAGAACATAGGGCACAGGAAGACAAAGAAGCAGACAGGGAGAACATAGTAGCAGATGGAAGGAACATGGAAAACATTAGGAAGAACATAGTAGTAGATAAGGAGAACATAGTAGATAAGGAAGACATGGTACAGGGAGGAACATAGGAACATAGTATATGGAAGAAGGAATATGGAGAAACAAAGTAGTAGATAAGGAAGACATATAAATATGGAGAACATAGTAGTAGAGAGGAACATAGTAGTGGAGGAAGAACATGGAGAAATAAGGAGAATAGCATATGGAATGGAGGAAGGAGGAAATAGAAATATGGGGAGGAATAGTAGTGGAGGAATGGAAGATGGAAGAGAACATAGTAGTGGAGCAAATAGGAGAACAGGGCACATAAGGAGGAACATAGAAAATATATGGAGAAACATAGTAGTAGATAAGGGAGAACATATAGTAGATGGAGGGAGAAGGAAGAAGAAAGATGTAAGGAGAATGATAGTATAAATAGGAGGAAATGAAGAAAAGACAAGAAAATATAGGGAGAAACATAGTAGTAGATAAGGGGAGGAACATAAGGAAGACATGGAAGGAGGAATGAAGAAGGAGAACATAGTAGGGAGAACATAGTAGTAGATAAGGAGGAATAGTAGATATGGAAGACATACATAAGGAGAACAGACAGTGGAGAATAGACAGTGGAAGACATAAGGAGAACATAGTAGGATATGGAGGAACATAGTAGTAGGAGGAGAAATAAGGAATAGGGAGAATTGTAGTAGCAGATGGGAGGAACATAGTAGTAGATAAGGGAAGACATAAGGGTACATAGGGAGAACATAGTAGTAGATAAGGGAGAACATAGTAGTAGATAAGGGAGAACATAGTAGTAGATAAGGGAGAACATAGTAGTAGATAAGGGAAGACATAAGGGTACATAGGGAGAACATAGTAGTAGATAAGGGAGAACATAGTAGTAGATAAGGGAAGACATAAGGGTACATAGGGAGAACATAGGGAAGAAGAAGAAACAGGAAGGGTACAAGGGGAGAACAGGTAGTAAGACAATAATATCAGTAATTCAGAAGGAATTTCAAAGTAAAACTGATCACTGCCTCTTACAAGAGACAATAAACTCTAAACTGATAAATTAAAACAAAACATTTAAGCTCTACATGTGACCATGGCTACACTTCGCCCAGTAACCTCCAGTTACTCTTTACTGCGAACCTCACATAGGAACGCCGAGTCTACACAAAATTACATTTCATCATAAAGACATGCTCTATATTATTTCTAAAAATCAATCAAATACCAGTTCAGTTCATGTAAAACCCAATTGATCAGGTAACAAAGGCCAGTATCGTAACACAAACTTTTAGGTAATCTGTATCCAAGCACACACACCAATTAGACCTATACGGCTCTGCTAGTCCAGCAATGCAATCCATCTACCAGGATCACCGAGTCTTCCCATGACTCTACGGTCTAACCTTTTAGACCCGACCCCCGCCAGTGTTCACTACAATACCGCGGGCTCACGGTGTACTACCCAAAGGCTAAGCGTACATACCGATTTCAACGAACTACGGCTACAATGACACTACTGGTGCGGTCAACACATACGGTCACACTTGACCCGGTCTGCAACTGGAGTATCTAGCTTGGAACAGATTAAATATCACAATTTGACTCATCCTCATTAACTTCATTTGGTACCTGACCACTTGGCATACGTCTGATCAATCTAAACATTTTCAATGCAATAGAATGCTTTCACCTTGTGCGATGACATGCGATGTCCTGGCCTGCCGCAACCCATACGGCCTCCACGACGAATCTGGGGGAGGATGACGCTCCAAACAGCAACTGCAGCGCACCTCGCCCGCCGCTTGACTAGAAGACCTCGTCCTGTACTCCAGGCTCAGTTCACCTTAGATGTTATCTGTTAAGCCAGAAATAGAAAGTGCTTAGGCATCAAATATTGACAACATATGGGCCAGCAACAAACCTTCTCGTTTCGTAAGATAGTAAGACCTACACACATGTTACAGATTTAAAGAAGAGCAATCACTATTCAAATGAAGAAACTAGATACCTACCTTAAAAGCTAAGCACGTAATCAAAGAAAGATCGAATTGCTAATCAGACTCAACTTGTAAATTACTAAATCGCTAGGCTTCACGTGACCGTTGTCCCTTAGCCGAGCTCTCAGCCCATTCTGGCCTCCTAGGGACCACAACCACAGTGATATGACACCAACTGTAGCACTGATGTATACGGGTCTCTTCTTGGTCACCCCGATGCCATCACACAGGCCAACGGGTCTTTTCCAAGTCACCCCGGTATCCACCATTGGCACAAATCAGTACAAATTAACACAATGATACTGAGCAGGTGAACGTAACACCTTACCAAAAATCTATAGTCTGATGCACAATTCAATCAAATGTCACAAAACTGAAATATTCTAATTTGAAGTTTTAGTTAATAAACAGAAACCAGGTAAGCCCTGTGACCAAACATAAGATACACACTTCAGCCATCCCTGTGACAAGTGCTCAACGGCAGTCATCTCTGTGACTTCCAACTTGACAGTCAATCAACCCTGTGATTGAAGCGCAACACACAACCCTGTGAACCTAGCTTCCATCATCTACGATTTCAATAATTAAAAAAAAACTACCATCATTAATCACACATCAACATCTCAACACATATCGCGATTCTACACAGTGCCTCCATCAAGCACTATATTTTTTGAGACTAAATTCTAAAACCAACAAAGCGATTTCGTCGCGACCCGGGAATCGAACCCAAGACCTCGTGTATAGCAGTCATGCTTGCGACCACTAGGCCAACGAGTCAGTCAAACAGTACAATGTTCAATGACAAGCCACAATAAAATTGGATTGATCTCACCATGTTTATCATTCAGGCGTCTCTTAACATCTCTGTGCATAGCGTCTTGTGTATGTTCAGGCTGAAATCCGGCACGCAGTAGAAGCCAGGCGTCGCGCACGCGGACACCACAGCGACGAACTAGCAGACTAGACTCCTTTCACTCGAAGCAGGAGAGGCTCACGGGATTATCACATGCAAAAGAAATCGGAAATCGATTAATTTTATCACAACATTTTCATAACAACTATGACAATATTACTATCATGGCATAAATCTAATTTCACTGACTGACGATTTTCCCAACCACGCAATTCATGAAGGTCACGTCAACATTATGTTGCTCCTGCTCCTGCTCCTGGACACATTCGGATCAAAACAAACCTAACAGCAGTTTTATAAGGACGCTTGTGGCAATGAATGCTCCTTGAACCCAGGCAGTTCATAACCAACACTAATCAGCGAGACTGAAACTGCCTCTCAAGTTTATAAATGTTATATGACAAATAACCACAAAAATAAACCAAAAATGGATCGGTCTCACCGGGTTTCCACTCAACGTGCGTGACGATGCGCACGTCGCTATGGCGCGCAGTTCAGCAAGGCTTTCGCGGACGTGAAGCCACGGAGATGCACAAGCACCAACACTCCGAACTCACGATGACACGTCAGGCTCCTGGCAGGCAGCTGGGATGCTCCGCAGTAATTTTGTCGCCAGATATCACAATAACCACCGTCATCGTTGAAACATGAAAAAAAGACAGATTCGGTTAATTTTATAGCATACCCACGATAACTAGCTTGACATGTAAAAATAGAAAACGATACCATTACCATAACCGTGGTTACCATACTTGCACCTTCGCTGAAATTCTTAATAAATCTTCCACCACAAACTCCATTTCAAATTATCGACGTTACATTCCTCCTTTTTTTTTTGTTAGTGGGTAGAAATTTATCTTCGCATGGCGAATTCGAAACGCATGTGGGCATTCGGATTGCATCCCACTTCTGATGTCGGAGGCGTCATAAGGATGGCACTATCGTCCGACATCAGTTAGGGTAATCAAGCAAAGAGATAACTCAAAGAAACTCAAAACTCAAACAAACTAAAAACTCAAACGTTTATTCAAATTAGTCAGAACAAAAGACAGCCCCCAAAACGCCCGCCCTTCGCCACTTCCTACGTGTTCTAGCTGGGGAGAAGAAGTGGCGGAACAAACTCCCCAGCAACACATACCAACCATTACCGAACATGCAAATACCACAAGAACCATACCATAGACCATAATACCATACCATACCATGCCAGAGAAGAACCATTACAATACAAAAATCACAATACTTACAATAAGTTTAGGTTACCACGCTAGGCAATAACACCAGGTACACTACACGTAACGAAAGGCAGTAACGCGACAACTCCACGAAGACTCGACGAAGCTTCGACCAAGACTGAGCTAAGACTGAGCTCCGCGGACGCCACGCTGACCGCCACGACTCTGCCAAGCGCGCTAAAATGTTGTTTCACCGGAAACGCCGCTAGAGGGCGCGCTTGCGTGACGTTTAGTGTCCGTACTATTGACAGTCTCCGACAAATAAAGGACCATGCCCATCTGTGCCCCAGTAACGCCCAGAGAAAGTATATGACAAGATAGCCTTATTAAATAAAAACTAGAATTATAATGATAATTTGAAGTCTTAAAAAGCACCGGTTAAAAAATAAAAAAATAAGACATTCTTGTTGATATTGCAGTACATGACATCGTTTCAATCATGCTTTATTTATTGCGGTCTGGAATCTCGTCCTTTGGCCCATGTATATATTCATTTAATGTATAAAATATATTCAAATAACTGACATGTTTATCTTATAACATACAATTAAGTCATGAATTCATGATGATCATGAAGTTCCTAGTGAAAAACTAATAGCAATGCTGTCTATAAACGATAAAATGTATAAAAAACCAGTGGGAAGTTATCATGTTTAATGTCCAATATCTTTTGAATCGGTGCTTTATATAATATTAAATCTTACAAATATGGCTATAAAGCTATCGTATGACATAGAACTGGAATTTGGGCATTGCATGGCGTTGCTGACTTTTGACTCCATACTAATATGGGCATGATCCTTTGAACCTCGACAAAAAGCGAAAACAATAAAGTCGTGGAATAACATCATAAGATCTCATAGATTTAACGCAAGTACATTAACGCAATGCATTTTTACTGGAAATTGATCGCAATACGATACTTATAGCATTCCCGGTTGATATTTCTAATTAACGCAGACACCGTGATTTTAAACCCTTCGATATTAGGTACTTCGGCATTACAAACTTTCGATATTCCGTACATCGGTATCATGAACATTCGCAATACAGTACTTCGATGTAGCGTACATTCTAAGTCACGTGCATCTGGTGTACTTTATGGCTACAGTACATCGGCATTTTGAAAATCGAGATTCCGTGATAGTCAAATCCAACACACAGTCTTAAAAATAAATCTCAATTCAAATTAAAATCGTCTTTATTGATTATTCGTTGTACAAGCAACTATAATTAATAAACATTGTATAATCAACTTATAACAATTAATAATCTTGTTAATAACAAACAAATTGTACTGGAAGAACTTCTCCATAAATATATCTTACTTATTTTAATAATAATCACTTCGGTATCTTTTCTATAATATTAGGTACAATACCTACTGTATCTTTTTGTATGCACTGTAGAAATATTAAGGGGAGATTTCACCGGTGTAAGACACAATGTTTCTTCTTATTTCGAGTAGATATCTCTAGCAAAAAGTAGCAACATATACTGTGTTAACAATTAGTCAAATTTAGTTAATAACTAGTCAGATTCAATACTATTATTAAACTGTTCAAAAACTTTCTCTGCAATTTGTATGAAAGCGCGAACTATGACGTAACAGATTTTTCACATCAAGTTGTAAGTATACTTTTTTGCTTACATTAAAAAAAAACCGTCACAACTATAGCGAAGGTGAAATTTTTCTGAATTTATTTACTTTACGTAAAGGATTTTATTTCTGTCATATTTAATTAGCCAATTTAATATCAAGCGCGAGTAGGTATTTGGACGTTTTTATTTCTACAATGCATTCAAAAAGTCGAACTTCATAATCGCTTTACCGAAAATCACAACACTAATGGCCATACCGGTTAACAATATTGGAAGATTAACTGAAATACATTTCGTTGTTTCTAGAATCAAAATTGATTTGTTGGACATGACTGGGTATTTGGAAGATTTATAACTGCTTACTAGACACCGGCTAGGTTCAAAACGGTTTTTAAAGATTACAACATTTTGACATATCTTAATGATTCCGACTACGTCCGATACATTCCGTCACATAGCGGACTTCCACTTTTTAATTTTATTTTACACGCACGCACTTGAATAAAAAGTTGCCTATAGCATTCCTCGTATATAAATAAAATAAATATTACCTATTACCTATAATGAATATTACCTATTCATATAGGCTATTTGACCAGAAATATATATTTTTTGTCGGTACTAGTTCCTTTTTATAAATAAAACTTAAGTAGGTAACCTCATAAGTTTTCCGAAGGTAGTAAATACAAAAAAATGCCTACCTATTGTTCTGATAATATCCAACAAATCCAATTTTGATTGACAAGTTTAAATTAAACCCAAAATACAGTTATTGATACATAGCATTATTTGGAAAATTGTCAAAAAACTACAGTTCGTCGCATATTAGCGGTTATTTTGCTAAAATATCGTTAATTGTGATTGCTACGTTAGAAATATCAGTTTGGTCATATACAAAAGTTCCTTAGGTCTTAAACTTTATATAAGCTGAAACTATATGATATAGAGAAAACTATGAGATAAATAACTTCAATAAATAAAGTAGGAAATTGATAATCCGTAAATACATTTTCAAAATATTTCAAATTCAATTAGTTTTTTTTTTTAAGTTTAAGAAATATCTTTTAACACTAGAAACTTTTTGGTTCCATAAAAAAATAATTTTTACCTTGTCTTATCAAGAAGAAATTGAAAGGAAAAACTATACATTTTCTCTTATGATTTGAATCTTATAACAATTTGCTCTATATCATATCAGTGCTCAATTAAGTGTTTAATATTAATAATACTATTTATAGAAGCACTTGGGGCCCATATCATACATTAACATTAATTCTAAGAGTAAAAGTTAAAAATGACCATCCGGTCGGAAAACTTCGTATGGAAGTTAAGTTTGTTTCGGACAAAAAACCGTTAATTTTGAACGGTTAAAATTCTGACCAGCAGATAATTTTAAAATGTTTCACCATATATATTTCTTTTTAATTTTACATAACATTTTGGAACATTTTTTTCGCATTTAAACTACGTATTTTTTTAAAACAATTTTTACTTATTTTAATATTTCCAAAATGACAAAACTACCCTATTTATTTACAAAGTTTAGAATGAAAATCGAATGCTTCTCGTTGGCAGTACTGACCTTCTTAATGCATAAATATTTCAATAGTTGTGAACAATGAGGGTTTTTGAAATTTTTTCTGCCACCGGGTGGCGCCACGTATGCGTCTGGTCCAAACAGCTGTCAAATAGTATGGAATTGTAGGTGCCGAACTTATTGTTTATTGAAATTCTGTTATATTGGAAGTGTTATTGATTTTATTATGGACTACGGTCAGAATAAGGTTTCCGAACTATAAATTGAGCTAAGAGAGAGGGTGCAAAAGTCACTGGTACTAAGGAAAAGCTTGTTGAAATTTTTTTTAACACAATATGATTTAGTTTTTTTTATTTACTCAACCGCAATAGTAAAACAATAATGCAGTGCTTTAATTATAAAATAAAAAAAAACACTAAAATCGTTCACTATTCATAGTAAAGATAAGCACTTTGACAGTTATCTGGACCTGACGACTCGGTGCTGCCACCTCGTGGACGCCATTTTACGAAACCCTCATTTAACTTCACTTTACAATTAGGAATACTTAACTGTGATTTATCGATATATTTACAGAGTTAACTGTAAAAAAGTTAGAGGTTAACTTATTGGTTTTATCCTTTCTACACATTTTCATTTATAATATTTTGCAAAAAGGATAAAAGCAATGTTTGTTTAGTAAGAAAGCGTTATGTCATGGTAGGTTACGCTCGCGTGTGGTTGTTGGAGGTGACGGGTGGCGCAGCTTCCGCTTCGGCCGCTGCCGCCTCTCTTTTTAGCTTGCGGTATTTACCTGAAATTATACAAAATATTTTGATTCATTTATTAAGCATTATATAATTTATTTCAAAATATATATTTGCACTAGGATTGTTTATAATAAAACTGAAAACTATAATCTAAACTATCGATAGGTAAATAAAACGTTAAGTTAACCCCCGCAAGTAAAAGTTAACCTTAACACCTAACAATTTATTTAAGCTCCCATTTGGGCGCCAATTACAGACAAATGGACAGAATATCCCGTAGAACGGACATTATCAAAAACAATATATAAAGTATGTACTAGTAAATACAACAGTATGTTTTAACAACAAAAAACCTTATTTCCTAAATGTAAAATTTTTACGAATTTAGTCCCAGCTGGGCGCCACTTTCTTCACATTTTTTCAAAACGTTCTTTAAAAGCAAATACTAAGATACTAGAGCGGTATACTCACGTGAAGTCTTGACCATGATGACTCCCCACCATATGGACCAGCCCCAGCCGACGAGGCAGAACAGCACCGTGAACAACTGTCCACAACCCACCAGCAGGTTGATTACGAACGAGCCTAAATAAGGTACAGTTAGTTAATACTACAGTGTTAGCTTCTTAAGAGATCATAATTAAAAGGTATTTCGCCGGTTAAAGTTGGGTCCTCAAAGTTATGGCACTAAGAGCTGTAGCTCTTAAACATATGGTAAAAGCGATTGGATGTGGTTGTTATTGATGAAATCAAGTGTGGTGGTTCTTAAGACAAATTATGTATATCAAAATCGTTTTGATCATTTTACAGAAATGGATAATTTTGTCATTGACTTTTAAAATGGCAGGTTTTTCTGGTACTGATGATTTGAAACTCACCTATCCTATGTTTAGCTCCGTCGTGTACTCCAAATCGAGGAATGCCGAAGCATAAACAGAACATGCCACTCAGTATACTTCCTGTAAATACAAATATGTAGATTAGAACTTCGCACATTAAAATTTTTCATTAAATAATTAATAAGTAAGTAAATCGAAAAAGTATGTCTAAAATATAGTATTGTGAAGTTTTTAATGATATTCAACAAAGTTTCTATGTGAAAGATTAACTTGACCATGGCCCACAAAAACATAGGACGATTAGATGAACTGATCACATCCATTAACATGTTTTAGCGCCCAACGTGGGACCCAAACATACTCAATCTCAACTTTTTCAAAGTGAAAGTACTTTAATTTGTGGTCATAAGTTACAAAGGTGTTCATATTTAAAATTAAGAATCACTATGTTCTGCTAGTAAACGTAGTAGGTTTCTATGAAACTTTTTACTTATCAGATATATACTCTTCCAAACTATGTAGCTGAGTACTTAATACTCCTTGTCACGAACTGAGTAATACTAAAAATCTGACGAACTTACCAAGTCCCGGTACAACAATGTTGCACAGTAGACAGAAGTATGCGAGCACGATGGGCAGCACAGGTATAGCTCCTCGCATCACACTCGTGTGCTCTACTAGAGAGGTGTCCAGCTTCTTGCGTGTGTCCTGGAATTAAGATGAGACGAATCTTAGAATAAAACTACATATATTGAATACTAGCTTCTGCCAGCGGTTTCACCCGCATCCCGCGGAAACCTCTGCACGAACCCGGATAAAAAGTAGCCTGTAGCCTATAGCCTTTCTCGATAAAAGGGCTATCTAACACTGAAAGAATTAACACCACAATAAAGACATTATTATATCAGAGGAAAACTATTTTATGAAAGAGTTAACATGGGTTTCGAATCAGCAAGCTGAAGTGGCAGTGGGCTGGCCATATTAGCCGAAGAACCGATAACCGTTGGGGTAAACGAGTTCTAGAGTGGAGACCACGCCTCGGTAAACGTAGTGTAGGACGTCCTCAGGCACGGTGGAGTGATGACTTGCGCAAGACGGCTGGCAGGACCTGGATGCGAGAAGCCGAAAATCGATCTCAGTGGCGAGCACTTGGAGAGGCCTATGTCCAGCAGTGGACTGCGATAGGCTGATGATGGGTTTCAAAAACATGGGACAAAGTATGAATATACCGCATAACATTCTATAATCTGTGGTATAGCCATATTCACATATTTTCAGCAGTAAATGAATATCAAAGACAGCAACGACAAAACCATTGAATAGGTAGGAAGTTAACCTTCACATATTTCGGCAAGTTGAATAACGGTTTTTTAGTCTAATATTATAAATATGTTTTAACAGTTAAAATGTCAAGAATCGACCTCGTTTGCCCACACTAACCACACACTGCAGACTTAACAGTCGGCCGATAGTTGACCCGATGGCAACCAAATTTTTAAAGAAAATTTTGCTCCCAATTTAAGTTTTCAATTACCTGATCTCTCTTATATTAGTACTACTATTCATCTCCATATTGATTTATGAACCCAAACAAACTATCGGCCGACTAAAAGTTTGCAGTGTGCTTTGCATAGGTTTACAGCACATGTTAACTTGTCATGTTCGTGACAGGAGTGACGACGGGTCCGACTAGCTCGCTGACCGTATCGTTTCAATGTCACAGCTTAACTATTAAACTAGCTATGCTTTGTGGTTTTATCCGCTCATTGCGAACAACGGGACTTGTCACCGCTCTATCGGTAGCTCTTACCTTTTTCTTGGTTTACATACACATATGGTCGTTTAGCTGAACTTGAAATGAGGCTATTAAATGAAAGAAGAATAGTATAGTTGCTATCAGTCAGTACAAAAATGCTCAAAAAATGCTATCATCTATAGAAAACTGATAGCTGCCAGCTGTACCTGTGACAAAATTAACGTGGTGGACAATTAACGATCAGCTAAGTAAATACTTCTCGACATAATAAAATGTCGTTCTTGTACTTATGACTTATGTACATAAATAGTTGTTAGAAATATTACGTACAAGAAGTAAATGTTTGAAATTAATAAGTATCAACAAAAGTCTCACAAAATGTTCTATATCAGCCGACACTTAAACTTTGCTCATAATATCATTCAAAAGAACTGTCCAAGAAAGTACCTCAGCTTCCTCCTCAATATCCACATCCTTCTTCATGAAATCCTTCGTAATCACTATCCTGGAAGCTTTCCTCGATGGCATAGGTGATGGGTTCGGAGTAGCCCTAGGGGATACCTGGATAGAAGGCCGGGGAGAAGGGACCGGGGTGACAGCGAGAGTGGTCTTACGATCCATCGTAATAGGATAGTTAGGGTTCTTCGAATATATTTCTTGGGGTAAACTGTATAGGTAGTGCTGTAAGTGGGGCGTTAGGTAAATATTCGGCATTTGTCTTAGGCTGCTTATTTTCGCGTTGGCTTTGCGGGTGTAATGGTTTTTTAAGTTATACATTGATGATATTTTTTGCACTCATGATCACTAACACTTCAAACTTTATTTGAAAAACAAAACACTTCAATCTTATAATATTACACTTTTCAAGTTGATTTTTAATACTTTTTTATATTTTTTTTGCAGTACAGTAAATAGTCGTAATACGTAATCCGAATGCGTTCAAGTTAACAGTCGAATAGACACTGCGATTAAAATGCGCTAATCATACATTTAGTAATGTCATCGATTATTTCGTCCCTATTGTTAGACAACCGACCTTGTTTACACTAACCCATTTCATATAAATAGTACCTACTTACTAACTTACTTTTAATTACATATGGCTATAGATTAAAATCATTGCTAAGAAAAGTCTACACGCGACGAAATTAAATATATTTTTTAAACATATTGTTGTACTGCTTAGCACGCAATAAATGTACTTACTTTATTATTATAAACGACTGACATTAAGTTCCTTGAGTAATAATAGACATGTAATTTATTAACTTACGTGGTACCACGTTGGGCGCCAAGAATAATGTTGGCGCCCAAACAGGGACCTTCGTTCTTGCTAGTGTACATCTTTCAATCATTCTTGTGTAATGGTATTAGATGATTCACGTATTATTTTACGTTTACGATGTAGGTATAAGTTACAAGCAGTTATTTTAGATTAATCTTTAAATTGTTTTATTGCGTTAGGCTACGTTAGTCACATAAACTAAATATCACAAGTCATAAGCCCTTAAGTTTGTTGCCTTTGAGAATGAATCAACTGACCATGAGTAGTCCTAGCTCTGAGAAATCAAAAAGCGACGTTCCTTTATTCAAATTACTTGGCAATTTCCAAGAAACTACAATTATAGGAACAAACAAAGTTTTAATAACTGGCCACTGGTCAGACCTTGAGTCATGTTGTGAGACCCGCGTGGCGTTGCGTGACCGCCATTACAGAGCCACTTGGAAATATTCGGCGACTTGTTGGTTTTGGGTCATTTTGTATAGATTTAGTGAAGTCTATTGAACTGTGGAGTGACCTGGTTCGTAAGTGTAGATTTGCGAAAGTAAACAAAGATTGGCTTGAGAAATGTGGAATTGTTCACTGTTTATATGTCTAAGATACCACCATATTTTTCTTTGCTCAAACTTAGAAACTATTTCGTTATTTGAGGTTAAGAATCTACCCGACTAAGGGCAATAAACAAAACTGCGATGCGATGCGGCGTCGCAGTAAGCTTATATCAAGGTAATATAGTGATTATGATGACACAAGATGAGTGAGATACAATTTTAGATTTGATCAGTATTCCTGTCCCGATTAAATTCATCATCGTCCAATATAGCAGACGCTGTGCAAAAATGATTGGGCTGATGAAGTAGGAACAATTACTAGTCTAATTACCTCAGGAGGCAGCGTAGGCGACATGCTCTTGTTCTTGGAGAACATGCTGGTCCGCCTGCTGGAAGACTGCTCGGAGCTGCGCCGACACATGCCCGTCAACCACGTGCACAGCCGGTTGTTGCAGCAACTGTTGTCAGACAGTTTGTGTTAACGATGTCGGTTGAGAAGGTGATACAAGTTGCTCAATGAACTTAGAGATACCCAAACACATAATAGGGTAGTGTCCAGGGTCGAAATAATGAAATAATATTTAGTCCGCTTTTTAGATAATCAAAAAATATTGGATACGTATTTTTTCTTTTTTTAATTAAACATAAAATGACAAAGATAATACACTTCAAAAATTAGGAGTGGGGGCCTTTTACGTCACAGTGTCCTGAAAATTGTAGCAACTTGTGACGTCACACTCAACTTTAACACGCTATATCTTAACAAGTTCTGATCCAATTTAAAAAAGAAAAAATACGTATCGCTTAATTTTGGACAATCTACAAGACGGACTAATTATTATTTTTTAGGAAACTAGCCTATTGTGTTCGGGTTCCTTTGGTCAGACCCTACCAAGTATGACGGGTGATATTTACCCACCCAGTACAATTAGAATTTTCCCTTTTTAATAGTAATAAATGTCCCTAATATCCCATAAATTCTTCTTGCAATCAATAAATTCTGGTGATTAATACGTGGTGATGATGCACGAACTCCAAAAAATGTCCGACTATTATTATAATGAAGTAGTGACTATCACTATAGCCCTAGCCATGAACTTTAACGTATCTAAACGCCAGGTAAATTAAACCTGTACAGCAGGAGCTTTACCATTATTTATGTTCATCATCACTGTTGGAGCGAGAGTTTTGTTAGAAAGTGATGTTAATAGACGATGCCATATTTGTAACAATTGTGCTACCGAATTAACACCACTTACTCGTAAAGTTACAATATCACAGTCTTATATCCTACAGACAGACTTACCTAGTAGGAGGACGATCACTCAATATGCTATCCCTCCTCTCAATATGCCTCTTCTTCCTCCCACAGCAGCCGACCTCCTCGGGCGCGGGAGACATAGACTCGGCAACATTGTGTGGCATAGACCCTGTGTCGGCCACGCGTCGCCGTCGCCCGCAACAACCACAGAATATGTCGCGTAGTGTGCGTTTCGGTTTGGTTTCGTTTTCGTATTCTATTGAGGCCTGAGGTTATCAAAATTATTGTATTAGTATAACAAAGTTCTTCATCTTACGTCACATTTGCTACTATGTTGAAGATAAAAGAACAACGCCTGATTTTAGTTAGGTTAGTCTGATCCATCTCTGCACAACATAATAGAAAGAAAGAAAGCCTGTGACATTTTATAATAGAAAGAAAAACACCCATTGGCACATCACAAGACACTACATACAGCACACATAGTGGGAAAAAGTATTAAAGTACGTAAAAATATAAATAAATGTGAGTGCCAAATACTTCTGATTCGATCTTTAATTCAATATTTATGTAATGTTGTGTCAATATTCATGTAATGTTATAGAACACACATTTCTTATTTAGTTCGATAATATAACAAGATACTCACTTTGCCAGCAGCCCTTTCCATATCCCGTATCTCTTGCTCAGCCTTTTCCTCATCAACGCCTTTCTTACAGCAATTCAGCTTACTCATCATCCCTTTCTTTCCTTCCTGCATTTCATCTTTCTTTCTTTCTTTATCCTTATCTTTATCTTTGTCCTCATCGTCTGAATCTTCTCCTTTAGTGCAACAAGCGCAGCACCTAGATTTGCATTTTTTCATTAATCGTTGGCAGAAGTTGGGGTCTTTAGGTTTATCTTCTGAAGGATGTGTTGGGTCAGAAGGTTCTGTGGCTGTTCCTTCTGGTGGGGTCTCTTTGGCTTCTTTCTTGGTCCTAGCTGGAGGTTTAGGGGTTGTGCTCGTGCTTTGAGGGAACCTGATGATTGAAGGTTTATTGTTAGTAGATGTTTTGGTATTTTCATCATCAGTTTTTGAGATTATAGTTGAGTATGTTCACTATTATTTAGATACGTCCGAGATTATTTATTTCAGAAATGTGTTGGGGGTCCATTTTGATCTAATCTTTGATCTAAATCTTATTAGATCATTGTTAAACATTTTTTTTATTTAAGACTTCTATGCATTTTTTAATAGTTATGTTGTTCCTTTTGTAATGCAAATGCAGTGTCAGCCTTATAACATAGTTTGGAGTAGTTTTCGAAACCTTGACATTAGATAGTTTTTCAAAGACAAATTAGCTTTTCAAAAAGTTTAACAAAATGGTATTCTGTTTATATTGTTCCTGCAGTTGTTATTAATGCAAGCTTGCGGTATGAAGTTTAGTACTTTCTTGTTTAACGAGTTTTGCATAAATGTATTCATTACGATATTTCCGGAATCTCCTTTTAAACGAATGGTATTTCTTTGAAAAGTATTTTATTGCTTACGTAAATCTAGATTCATAAGAATCATGTTTTAGTGTTTTTGGTAAATAGTTGAATCAAAATATGTAATATAAATGGAAATGGGGGTAGATTGAAGGTGTTTTTACCCAGTGCTTAATTTTTACGAAATTAAAACTAAAATTCGTGTCAAATGGCGAGAAACTACCTAAGCTACCTACTACAAAATAGTAGTACTAACTGATTAATCTACTAATTTTACACGATATACCTACTACAAGTGCATGCCCTTAGCCACGTAAGCATAGCCAATGTGGCTATTGTGGCTATTTGGCTTACATATCGCTTTATCAGACAAAGCGAATACAGTGCGAACACAATATACTGTTTGTGGGTAGTTTAGTCATGCTTTAAGAATCAAGTTACGCTTGCTAAGCAAGTTATGTTTATTTTGTTTTTGTTTTATTTGTTACCTTTGCAGCATGGGAAGAGCTGGTATTAGGGGTAGCCTAGAATTTAGGAAAATAATCTGTTAAATGAATTCATTAAAACAATACTCATAAGTACAACATTTTAAGAACCAATCGCCTTTGTGACTGCAACGATAACTACTGAAAAAAACCCCTGTAGATTTATGCCCGTTTTCACCAACAACCTCTTACCGTTTCCCTATCTCAAAGCTACTTTTAATAAGGACCCCTCCCAATTTGACACCTACCTAAATTCATTTTCACCGCACTTGTACATGGATCCCTTAAGTAAGTGACAGATTACTAGTTCTACAAACGATAATGCAAAGTCGATATTTTATCGATAAAATGATTTTTCTCTATTTCTTAAGAAATAAACGTCTATCGAGTATATATTACTAAAGCCTGTGAGTTTTTTTTTCTTGTGATGTTATTTTAATTTAACTTAAACTACATTACGCTATGTTTTATGCAATAAAACAGTAAAGAGGTTTTCTATAGGTGAATTTTTACCTATGTCATTCGCGCGTTTGTCAAATTGACTGATGTGTATGTGTACATAGAGTGAGGTTAATTTTGGGTTTATTATTGTTGAATAGATAAGTTTATTTTGGCAGAGAAGAGAAAACGAGGATAAACCTTTCTTGCAGAAGAAAAAGACAAGCTAGTGAAATTGCTGACGTCTCATAGAGACACAATATTAAACAAAAAACGGATGGGACCACGAACGAAGCCAAAAACAAAGCTTGGATCCAGTTACAAATAGTTTTAATGCGATAGGAACCGTTTACAGGTAAATGTGAATAATATCTGTGTATAATAATATAAGATATTGCCGTTCAACTGTGTTCCTTGTTTTACTGTCGACTTCATTGTATTTTTGTTCTCCATGAGTTGATGGATTTAAGTATGGGGTTAAAATTATACATTTATTATATTTATTTAGTTTCAGGTGGTGCGAGAAATTGGAAAGACGTGTAAAAACATGCTGCGCCCAGCCCACCTCAAATTGAATTGGTGCAGGAGGATGATGATAATGTTTGGTACATCATATGAGGACTAATATTAAAATATTTGTTTACTATCTTTGTTTTAATTTATATATTTTATTATGTTCAATATTAGCCTACTTCTTACCTCCAGAGGGTATCCCCTATCACCTAGGAGATAGGCTCCTCCATATTCGAATCATTGGTATCTACTGCAGTTTTGGTATTTAAGGCCAATTCAAACCTGAGCGATATTCGCTGCCGCTGTGGGTAGAGGTAGATACCGCACGGGTTTCGCTCAGGTATTTAGTATCAAGTATAGTTACCGGCACGGATATTGAGCTCTCGGCGGAAGAGTGGGGATCGCTTTGCGCACTGTACACAAGGCAATAAACCAATAAATGGCTTCTGCGCAGGTTAAGGTCAGGGCTCAATATCCGTGCCAATAACTATACCTACCGCGGCTAGAGCGACCTGAGCGATATTCACTGCCGCTGTGGGTAGAAGTACATACCGCGCGGCAGCAGCGGCATACGTCCCGAACATCAACAGTAATATTATCGCATACCCACTGGGTTTTCTCTGTCGCAGGTGGTAGCGAATACCGCTTAGGTCTGAACAGTCATATTACCGCATACCATAATAATTCAGCGACATCACGACCTAGCAAGTGCATTCATAGCAAGTGATAACCTATAATCTATATCTATACTATATTATAAAGAGGAAAATGTTTGTTTGTTTGGTTGTAATGGATAAACTCAAAAACTACTGGACCGATTTTAAATATTCTTTCACCATTAGAAAGCTATATTATCTGCGAGTAACATAGGCTATATTTTATCCCGGTGCGGGCAGTAGCTCCCACGGGACGCGGGTGAAACCACGGGAAAACGGCTAGTCTTATAAAAAAGTCATGATCATCGTACTTATTTCTCAGTCATCTGCTCTTTCACGTAAGATAGGTACGTGGTCTTCTAATGATTATTATTTTACATATCCACAACCTCCACAGCTTCTAAACTTTCTAAAAGTTTACGTTTCATTTTTTTTTTGTATTTTTTTGCTTTTTAAACATGGTATTTTTGGTGTTACATAACATATAAAGCTACATTTCACTATCCACGGTTCAAAATATGTTTGTATTCTGTAATGATAATAATAGGGGTTGTTTAAGCAGGCATCAATCGGGCCCCCAAGTTGAAGTCAAATTTTAAGGTTATAATTTGACACCTAGGCTTTGGTGAAAATGAAATTCTTATTAAGTGTTCCGTAAATGCTCCCTAAATTTAGGTATTCGTTGGTGAAAACGGGCATAACCCTTATAAAATCCATTCACGCTTTGCCGGAAAATACAACCGAGCTAGATCTTTCGTGTCAGTTCAATTTAAATATTACCATGTTACTATTACTACTACCCCTACAAGCTAATTCTGCCCCCATCAGATAGAAATTATAATTTTTACAACTGTTATTAAGGTTTTGTCCACCGGAAGTGGAGGCCTTGTTTCAAGTGCCTATTTCCGGTCGCCAACGACTGGTAAGTACTGCCATGTGGCTGTTTGACACATTAAAGGTTATAAATACGAATATTTTGGTAAAAATTATACGAATAATCAGATCTAATATCTTCATTATTCCATGACTAGTTTCCCCCACCGGTTTCACCCGCGTCTCGTAGAAACTATTTTACGCACCACAAAAAAAGGTAGCCACTGTCTTCGGCCTTATAAATGGGCTATCGAACTCTGAAACCACTTTTCCTGAGAAAAGCACGTTCAAGCAAGCTAAATAATTCACATAAAAACAAATAAACTTCAGCTTTCTTCAGCTTCAGCAACAACATAATAGTTACCTATACATGTAATCAATGAGCACTAAAACATATTTTATAATAAAAAGAAAGTATTTCTCAGATAGGTACTTACTGAACTATACATGAACATTATTTAAAGCAAAATAGTACCAATATTTACCTATTCTCATCACCATACCGCTTCGGTAGTAACTCATTTGGCAAAATATACACAGTCCTATTATGTATCATTATCAATTCAAGACAAAACACAACAAAATCCGAAAAACAAGCATGGAAGCACTATTTTCAAAAACCGAACGTAAACGCGGCCATATTTTTATTACGTCAAAATAACATTTCGCGCCAAAAACCGGACATAAACCATAGACAATTTGATAGTTTCGAAAGAGGTTTTGTAATGAGGTTTAATGCGTTTTTTAGTCTATGTTTTTCCCGCCAATGTTTAGTTTTTGAGGGCGGGTGCGACGCTCAACGTTCGAGGGCGAACTAGAAGGGGGTTGAACCGTTTCTTAAGGGCTGTATCGAATGCCAAGAATTACGTGTCGTGTCGTGGCGTGTACCAACGTAATGAGCCTTGGCCAGAAAGAATGTAGTGGACCTTTGTTTAAATAGGTTCTGTACTAGACGGTTTTATTTACCTTTTGATTTATTGGGGGGTTTAAAAAGTTATGTTTTCTTTGGGCCTAGACCTGATTTAACAATTCTAAGACTAATTTTAAGTTTATAGGGGAATTTTAATTGTAACATTTTTGTACACATTTTTAAACCCTGCCGTGTGTGGAAAAGCAAGCGATCTACAAAATCTACACCATAAATACAAAACTCTATTGTTTTAATGTTTAAATTCAACAAAACCATAGACAAAAAATAAGAAACCAAAAACGATCTATCACACAAGCACACAATATTTTACCTCGTCCAGGTAATGAACCCACAACAATGTTGTCACAAGGAGACCTAATCTCAAACTGTTTAACATTACCAAACATTTATCCAATTGACTGCATTAACGTCATTGCATGCAACAAACAAAATGGCGGCAATCAAAGTCACACTGCACTAATCTTAGAGCATCTAGTCAACTGGACATGCCTGTGCATCTTTATCTATATGCTAAAGACACAGGGAGAACAAAATTATGGGAATGGATGGATACGTCATAATAGAAAATCACCTAAAGGAATTGTGACGCCAAAATGCGGGTGTTCTGGGGAGCAGGAACGTTACTGGCTTTATACGCATTCTTGAGAACTCGCCCATTAAGAAAAAAACTGAAATCGCCATTCAATCAAGTCCATCTCGACTTCTTTTTAATCAACTTCAAAAAACAAGGGGTTTCTCAGGTCTGTGTTTTTCTAGTATTTGTTACTCAATTGCTCGAAGACGTCGGACTGATATGTTTTTTTTTATATGAAAAAGTATCCTCGCCGTTTGGTTTCATTTCATTTTATCTACATGACCGTGAAAGTTCTTCTCAGTTCCAGTTTATTAAATGCTCTAAGCTAACTAATAGAAGAGCGATCTCTATCTACAATTTTCTAATTTTATGAGGTTTATTGCAAAGAAAATTATGAATCAATTCATTTTAATGTTTTTTTAAGCATTTCTGCATTTCTACTGTTAGTAGGTCATTGACTGGCACTGTTTGCGGGGATACAGCGACCTCTATCGTACGTTAGTGGTACTAGAATATATTAGGTTTAGTAAGGTTTGTTCTAAAATTATACTTTACGAATTTAGTCCTGAAGAGATGAATACAAAATTTAAACTGATGAAAAACTTTGGAAAATGCGACATCTTTTAATTTTAAAGAACGATACATTCTTTAAAGTAATAAATAAGATACAAGGACTTTTTAAATCGCAAATAATACCTGTTAAGGAAAACACTTTACTGACATACAATTTTGTTGCAATGCTAGTCTGAAACCTAAGAAAAAATAGTAGGGTGTAGAGTGAGCGTGAAACCGCGGGAAATGACTTGAAACTAAACTAAGGTACAACGAGCAATGAACCATAAATTCATGTACTTATTTACAACAAAAGGGAGATTTTTCCCATAGGTAATTTCAATTCGGTTGTGTCAGTAATCTCGTGTGGCGATCGTGGGTAAACCACCACACTTGTGTTGTCTATGGGACTTTCATTAGGTTCACCATAAGACTATATGCCATAAAACCTTATAATATGAGTATTTTCATATTTATGGATGGTATTTGTCAGATTTCTTAAGAAAAAACACCACTATTGCATCTAACTTTCGTTTTGTTATCAACTTCAAGAAGTGAAGCTCACTTGATAGACTTCGAAAAAAGGGGGATCTCAATGTGGATATAGATATTTTCTTTAAGTAATAGTTTTATATAAGCTTAACAATATTTACTTTAAATATTACATGATTCCATAATTATTTTACACATCATTAATTACAAAAAATCCATAAGTAATCTAATTTCCCTTTTCAAATAGATCGTAAAAGTTATATAGCTATGTAAATATATGCTAGCCTAACTACTAGGAAACAATACTAAAATGATAGTTGGATACATAATATGGTAATGCACATACATTATATAAAATAGGAAACCATTTTATGATGTACATATGATCGAACTGGGTTTTGAAAACATGCATCATCATCAGCCTAGTTTTACAACCAGGTTGTGGTCAGTTTTTTTCAATTCTTTCTCCTAAGAGATCTTAGAGATAATTTTCAAACCTCATTT
The DNA here is from genome assembly GCF_030705265.1 of Helicoverpa armigera. Lineage (NCBI taxonomy): Eukaryota > Metazoa > Arthropoda > Insecta > Lepidoptera > Noctuidae > Helicoverpa > Helicoverpa armigera. The sequence goes on along the minus strand of NC_087147.1, from coordinate 677,675 downwards.
CATTTCTGACTACTTTATTAGAGACAACTGAAAAAAGAAATTCTTCATTAAAAAAGTCAGGGGATTTTTGTGCTCTCTGCTTTAATGTTCTAGAATCCTAAGGCGGTATTACTAGACGATAGCCGCAGGCAATTGAAAATAATAAAATAGGTATGTAACTAAATCTATCTATCTAATTTTATCTTTACTTAATAATTCCCTAAACAAATTAAATTAATTTTAAAACACAAACGACACCGCATTAGGTATTCCCGGCTGTCATTGAACATCCTTGGCAGTCGTTACGGGTAGCTATATGCCAGCAAGTCTGACACCCGTCTAACCAAGGGGTACTGGGTTGTCCGGGTAACTGGGTTGAGGAGGTCAGATAGGCGCTCCTTGTAAAGCACTGGTACTCAGCTGTATCCGGTTAGACTGGAAGCCGACCCCAACGTAGTTTGGAAAAGGCTCGGAAGATGATGATGACACGACACCGCATTATCAAACTATACCTACTTTTAAATTCAAGAGGTCTAATAAACCAATTTCCGAATGACAAAAACAAACTTTTGTGTCCACTAATAAGTTTTCTAAGAACATTATAATGGAATTACTGAACAAAGGCCGTATTGTATGTTGTACAATGTTAAACGGTCGCCTCCAGTTTATTATCAAAACAATGACTTGGTTTGGGGTCGTTGTTACTCGGTACACGAATTGTGGAATGTATTTTTTGTTTGTATGTTTATGTTATTATTTTACGTATATTAAGGAAGAATGAAAACGTGATGGGTGCTGAATTTTTCAGTAGAGTTAAGGTTAATGGTTTTAATTTTCAAATAACTATCTGAGTCTTATGGTGAGTGCATTCATTTGCCAAAAAGTAGATTAGAGTTAAATATCGGTCATAAGATTTACCAAAATATCTTCTAAATTACATTGATATCGATGTTTTAATTCATCAGGCAGAGTGTAGGTGTTTAAAAGTATATTTATCTACATTAAGTTATGCTTAATGGCTACACCTATTTGCAAAATTACGATGAGTCATATAACTGAACGGTCTCAGCATAAACTAACTTAGGTTCCAATATAAGACCTTTTTAACCGACAAGTGACGACAGGTATTATAACACCTTTTGGGCTTTTTGTAGAAGTATAAAAATACAAATTACAGTTACTAATAGACCCACGAATAAAGGCACCAGAAATAGCTTACACCTAGGACATTTCCTAAGATCATTTGCCATTAAAATTGTAGTTCGAAAATAACTCAAGCATAATATGACCAAATTTTTGTGCCCCATCACGGGCGTGAATAGGGCTGCGAAAATTTATTATTTAACGTATTTTTACGCATCGGAAATTAACGTTATTTGGGTTAAAGTTGGGGACCGTGGCAACCTTGGCTGTTGAACTCGAGTGGCTACTGTGACAGGATTTGGGTCAAAAAACATGGAAAATAGAGACTAAATATAGCTTAATTCGCTGTGAATCTTTTTTTTTTTTGGTATTCTTATAAAACTTAGACTTACTTAGATGACTGTTTACGTGAAAAAAACGTATGCATGGTTCTTCGAAATATTTAGGTACTAGGTACTTCTACACTATGTAAGTAGATAAGTGAAATAGACAGATTGTAAGACCGATTTTCGCATTTACAACCAGAATGTTTACAACACAGATTTAAGTTGTAATTCTGAAAAACAATGAAGCTGACAAAAGTTCCCAAGAAAAAGCTTGCACTATTAAAATCTAACTAAAAATACCAAAAACTTATATTCTTCTTACCCCCAAAAAAGCCACTTGACATGTACAAAAACAAAACAAAGACAGAACATTAGTTGTGGCTAGCCCTGTGGGTATGTAAATCAGCTGGGTGGTCACGCCACGCGGTCGATACCGCTCGTTACCGCACTGGCCCACTACACCAGCGCTGGACAACGACGTGCGTGGGATTGATAGCTTCGAGTGTGGTGTCATGAATTATATCAAGCACGGGAGTAAAGGGGCTCTGAAGAGTGTTTGATTTTGGCAGATGTACGGATGAAGCATTAAATCATCATTCTCCGAGCCTTTTTCCCAACTATGTTGGGGTCGGCTTCCAGTCTAACCGGATTCAGCTGAGTACCAGTGCTTTACAAGACGCGACTGCCTATCTGACCTCCTCAACCCAGTTACCCGGGCAACCCGATACCCCTTGGTTAGACTGGATGAAGCTATTAAATGTGGCACATATTTCAGCTGCACCCGGTTAGACTGAAAGCCGACCCTAACATAGTTGGGAAGGCTCGGGAGATGATGACGACGATGGTGGCACATATTCTTTGTATATTTTAAGTAGATATAAGTAAAAATTTTGTGTGTTTTTCGGTGTCTTTAAGTTCCAACTACAAATGAATAACGAAGAAACGCCTGCAGCATTATTAACCTCATATTATATGTTTTACTCACGTGAGTGAACCAATAGCTATCTGTTATTAATATTATAATTTGGTTATTATTGAATTCCTATTATCTTGTATTATAAGTACCTACTTACTTAATCGTTTGTCCTGAAAATAGCAGGAGTTAAATACTATTCGTAAACTTAAAATAATTTTAAGATTCTTCAATACCATTCAACGCTGAAGTAAATGTCAATGCACGTTATTCTTCCAGCTTTCAATCTCAATTAAAAAATAAAACACACAGATGCTTAAGTGCATTCACTTCAAAACTTTCACTAGCGGATATGCAGTCATGTGAAAAACTGTCGTTTGGATACATAACATCCGTTGCAAATGAAAATTGATTGATATGCAAAACATAATTCCTATGAGTTTTATGAACGTACCATTGGGAGTGAAAGTAAATTAATATGAACCTCTGGGGGATTATCTGCCTTTCATATCTTTATTTATGTCTATCTATCTAACATCTATGTGTGTAAGTTACGCCTTTTTCCCAAGAGGGGTTGGATAAACAAAGAATGTCACTTGCATATGTTTATGCAAATAGAGATTTGATTTATAGCTTGTTTTGGAACTAGTTTAGGCATATTTTCACTTGCAAAATGGACATTGAAATACAGCTGTTTATCATAATTAAGTCCTAAAAATAGTATAAAGCAGCTGTGCTTTAAACATACCTAAGCTAATTTGCTTTGTAATACTGCTTAAGTTTTTGGGAATCATATAGTACATAGTTATGGTTACAAATAAATTTAAAAAACCCCCGACCCAAAAAAAGTACGCAATAATTATGACAAAAGGTTAAAAACGCTAAACCCTATAAAAAGCAAAAAATAACTTTTAACACTACGTAAACTAAATTTTGTCGTGTCGGGGGACCGCTTTAATTCATTACTTTAGATACGTGTTTTTTTTGTAAACGAATTTTGTAATTAGGTAGGTATCATTTGATTTATGTAAGTATTTATGAAGGTAAAAAGCGGTCCCCCGACACGTCAAAATTTAGTTTACGTAGTGTTAAAAGTTATTTTTTTGCTTTTTATAGGGTTTAGCGTTTTTAACCTTTTGTCATAATTATTGCGTACTTTTTTTGGGTCGGGGGTTTTTTAAATTTATAATTTAATTTTATTTCATGCTTTTTAAAGGAGCTCCTTAATTTTTCATTTAATTTATTTTATCTTAAGATGGGTCGCTATATGCGATCTCGGCCAAAGGAAGCTGTTTAACAATCTTCATGACAAACTGGCTCTGGGAGAATTGCACAGATTGAGAAACAATAAAGAGAAACCTTTGGACATTCTAGATTTTCAGCAAAAATATAAATCGGTTTATCCGTTTCATTCCGGCATTCCAGTGTTTCATCCGCCACATCCCATTTCCAGCATCAGGTTCTCGTCAATCAGAAACATGAAGAGAACTCGTCAAGACAAATTCAACAAGCCCAAACTCGATGGGTTTACTAAAAGGCAGTTCAGGGTTACGTCTCCTACCTTCGTGCCCTAACAGCAGACCAGCTCAATGGTTCCAAAAGACATTCGTGTTTCAAATTTCAGATCCCACATATACTTGCAAGTAAACTGAGCGTGTAATATTCCTATCACATCTAACAAACGAGCTGATGACCTTGAAGACCTGAACCGATTTCCACCAAACATAGCTAAGAACACTCCCGACTGACATACCTTTTAAACAAAAAAAACCGCATTACAATCGGATCATCCGTTTGGGAGCTACGATGCCACATACACACACACACACACACACACACACACACACACACAGACACGTCAAACTTATAACACCCCGTCGTTTTTGCGTCGGGGGTTAAAAATAGGTTTCACGAAAATTGAAAATAGGCATCAAACTGGTTAACTATCAAAGTATCGGTAATCTGAGTTTTAGTTGCCAACAAAACTACTGTGTATCAGAATGTATAATTGAGAGCAGATTTGAAAGATTTTCTCACAGATTTTAAGTACCGTTTTTAGCTTCGTTCTACAACATCGTAGTATTTATAAAGATGTACATAATATCTAGTGCAATATATATATAGGATTGTAGGTGCTCTAGGTTGATCAGGAATTTTTTAACCAAAAAGGACTATAAAATAAAAGCGACTTACCCGCCATTACTTTGAGCCGATCTATCAGACCCGTTGCCGTCTCCCAATTTCTTCTGCACCTTTATTTTATCGACACCCGGAGTCGACAGATTTGAACTTTGCACCTCTATATCTCCCTCACCCTTCACTAGAGTCTCATTCACTTTCTCAGCAATATCTGTACCACCATTTTTCTTTTTCTCATTAACAACTGTCACTATTGGTTCGATATCTTTTTTAGCTTGTTCAACTTTCTTAACAATGTCTTTTATATTATCTTTCTTCTCTGTTATATCCTTGGGCTGTTCTACAGGAGTGATTATGCTATCGACGATTTTAGTTACTTCGGAACGTATTTCTTCGGTCATTTTCTCGTTTTGTTTTACAACTTGATCTTTGACTTCTGTTACTTTATTTGCTGCTTCTTCTTTTACCTTTTCAGCTTCCGCTTTTGTTTTTTCAACAGCTTCTTCCGCGGTCTTCTTAAGTTCTCTAGATTTGGCAGATGCAGTTAGAATATTTTCTGTAGATACCTCAGGCTCTTTTAGAATAGCTTCTATCTTTTGCTTAGCTCTTTCTACCTGAGGATTGTTATAAGGTGGTTGTAAGAGTCTTAGTTTCATTTGATCTTCTGTAAATACAGGCTTGTCGTGATTGTTTTTATTGTGTCTGGGAGGCCTTTTTTCTTCGACTTTCTCTTTTTCTTTTTCTTCAACTTCTTTCTCTTTTTCTTTGGGTTCTGTTCGCTTGTGTGGTTTCTCTTTTGGTGGTTCTTTTTCATGTGTGGCTGGCTTTTCTGGCTTATCAGGCACATCTTCTTTACCTACTAGAGATTCTTTTGAACTCAGTCTTTCAAAAATACCTTTCTCTCTTGCTTTTTCAAAAGCAGCGGGTAGTTGGTTCGTCACTGTTGACACAAGCTCTAAAGGTTGAGAAGTTATCGCAGCAGTGGTCATCGAAATAATGTTTTTCTTTGTCATTATGACCAGTTCACCTTTCTCGTTCGTTATCTTATCGTATTGAGTCTCGTTGTCTTGTTTCACAACATTGTCATCGGTCATAGAGTCTGTGCTTCTCGTGCTTTTAGCTTTACCTTTATCTTCATCTTTTCCTTTCGGTGTCTTCTTAGGTTCTTTAACTGAATCTTTTCTACCGACTTCATTAATTTTATTCGTTGAATTTGATTTATCACTTATGTCTTTTCTACTGTTCGTTTTCTTTAGCGGAGGCTTTTCGGCTAAGTTCTTTGTACTTGGCGCCCTCGTCAAACTTTTCACACTGTTTGTTCGACTGATGGGCTTTTTAGGTTCTGGTTTACTTGTGACTGTAGGTTTTTGAGTCGTTCTGGTACTGGGTGCTCTGCTCACTGGTTTTGGTGGCGTAGTAGTCACAGGTTTACTCACTGGTGTTTTAGTTTTACGTTTATCTGGACTTGGGTCTCTACTTACGGCCCTGCTAGGCTGTCTAGAATTCAATCTAGATGTAGCAGGAGTATTGCCTGCAGTTTTCACTGTTTTCCTAGGCACTGGGGTTGGTTTTGGGGTCGTTCTTGCTGAACTTGGTTTCAAGTCATCCGTTGGACTTTTGTTAGGTGTTCCAACGATAGGAGATAGGCGTTTAGCGTTGATAGTTCTATTTGAAGGTGGGGGACCTCCCCTGCCAGGAGAGATTGGAGGCTTGCCTCTAATGTGAGCAGGAGATATGCTTAAATGTTGAGTGCTTTTACTTCCTCTTTTGTCATGAACTTGGCTCCCAATCCTAATAGTTTCATGAATACTGCTCGTACTACTTGATATAAATCTTTGATTTCTATTCAAGTTATTCTCAAGAGGTCTCCTCGACATAGACGATTCCCGTTTTGTAGTGGTTCTTGTCGGAGATACAGAACTTTGTCGTTTAGGGATCTTTGAATGTTTGGGCGAGCCATTGTTCGACTGGGGTTGGGATTTCGAGACAGATCGAACTCGGGACCTATGTGTCACCGGTTTCCTGATCCCATCATCAGCGTTGACAAACTCCTTGCTGTTAGCAGGAATATTTTCAAAATGTATTATTGCTGAAGGAGAACTATCTCTGGACTTCAAATTAATTTTACTTGGAGAGTTACTTCTAGAATTAGCTCTTGAAGTAACAAGACTTTTGGAACCAGATTTAGATTTGTCTAAGACTCCCATTTCTTTAAGGATAGCTTCTTCTTCTTCTATTCTTTTCCTTTCAGCTTCTGCTTCATGTTTCTCTCTGTTCAGTTCACTGATTTCTCTCACTTCTTCAATGTTCTCTTTGAGGAAGTTCCTTGGAGAATGTGGTCTAGGTAGATTGTGTATGGGTAGAGGTAACGTGGCTGTTTGTGCCATATTGTCTATCCTGGATAAGGAGTTGGTTCTTCTTCTGGGTGGTGAATTTGCTCTGGAATTTGCAGCTGAAGTTTTCGGAGTATTGTGACGCGAAGTTTCTTCGCGGAAACCACGACCTGGAGAAGACAGAAACGCTGTATTAGTTATGAGATTAATTTTTATTTGCAAGAAATGTAAGTACCTATGCAATGTACTCAGATTTATGTTATTGACTAAACCAAACAAATAAAAAAAAATGTATTTCAGAGTTTTTTAATTGTGATTATTAAATCTAGTCTTTTAAATGTTTTGTTTTTTTCAAGGTTTGTGTATAGTGGGTGTCTTAATAAGACATTGTATAGGATTCGTTTCAATTATATCGATACAAGGAAAGGCTGCACCCTCTTTGTTATTAAGCTTGTTATCACCATTTAATATGCCTTTTTGGTCTTCCAGTTTTTTTTTTCAAATATATCAGCGTTCCTCACCTCTAAAAGGAGAGACCCTCCTCGTCTTGATGTCGACAGGCAGTGAGCGCGGGCTGGTGGGGCGTGATACCGGTGTCTCTGCCAAGATGGCGAATGATGACTCTTTCTTTCTCTTCGTTGTTGCCACCGCCCTGGGGAGAATGGAGAAATTTGAGTTTTAAAATTGCTGGTTAAAGAATTGGGAAGAAAATGTGGTCGTTGGTTCTCAATACCTGCATACGGCAATATTTAAATGGAATAGTCATAAAACACCAAATCCTGATCAGGATTAAAATTCAACTAAAAGAAAATTAACCACATAAGTGTCAAAGTGAAATAAATACCTCATGCGCTCAATGAACGGAGCATTATTTTGAAAATGAATTATATCTTAATCTTAATAACGATGTGACCACTGATCCAAATAATGATAATAGAACAATAGAAATACATAAGACGGGGTAATGCTCCCAGCTTTTTGGGCACGCTCCCAGTCGACAGTGGCTGCTGGCGGGAACAAATTTTTGATGCTTTTTAGTTTAAGGGGTTTTATTTATTTTATTTTATTTTTATTTTATTAATTTTAAGGAAACTTACAGCTACATACATCGTTTAGTTTAGGGTAATAATGTGGAAGAGGGCCAATAACAAGTTTCTCATAACAATCAAAATGGGCATTTACAAAACGACGTTTTACTAGAATAGTTCTATTTAAAATTTTAATAATATTGAATAAATAGCATAAGACTAAAGGACAATGGGCGATTCCGGTCCAAATGTCCACCACGAACGAGACCTATATGGCTAGATAGCCCGTTAAATATAGAACATTTTTTGTCATGAAAGTAAAAAAATATGTAATGCCAGAAAAAAGTTATAGCAAAATCAAATAAAACATTTTATAGATTTTTAATAATTGATTATTTTTGATAATTGTTCATTATTAGAAAGAAGACACCACCAGTTACCTTGAACATTCTTAGATCCAGGAACCGCTGAGTATATTCAAGCACTTCTGGCGCCAAAATTGATTTGTGATTCGTACATCCATCGGGCAGAAAAATATGGGCTGTTTATATGCAAATGTGTCTTGCCCATCTTAGCTTTAGATAAAGTGCGGAAATGGAAGTGGAATAAAATAGAAAATAATAATGATAACATACAAAAACTACCGAAAATTAAGAATACATTTTTGGCTATAACTTTTTTTTGGCATTGTTTTTTTTTTTACTTTCTTAGTAAAAGTTACTCTAAATTAAGTGGACTATTTAATTATATAGGTCTCGTTCGTGGTGGACATTTGGACCAAACTTCATACATTCTTGCCCAATCTCCTTTATATGATAACCCTTTGGCAATAAAATATGGCCCGAAAGAAAGTGACGATCACTCTCATAAACAATGATGAAATAGCTCAGGTGGTTAAGTACAAAAACAGCTGAAATTGAAGAAAACAAGCGCATTTGTGTAACGCCGACCTTGTGTTTACGTCAACACAACTGGACCGATCATAATGAGGTTTTTGCAATTTTATTTTTTTAGGGATCCTTAGCCAAAATAGGTTGAAGAAAATCGCACATCCTGTAGGACAAACTACTATAACAATTTTTTTCTTTTTACCTCAAAGGGCTCCGAAACTACTGAACCGATTTGACAAATTCTTTCGCTGTAGGAAAGCTACATTATTCCCGAGAAACATAAGCTATATTTTATCCAGGTACGCGCAGTAGTTATAGATAGTTCAACTCAGATTTGCGCGCGGCCCTATGTGTGCGTCGGCTTGTAAATATACAACTTTCATTCGTGTGACAGTGACGTCGTCCGAGCATGACGTGTTCTTATCGCTTTTTGTTATGGGTACAGTCGTTTGCGTAAATACTAGTTATTCACGGAGAAATTATTAAGGAGTCAGGTAAAGTGTTTCAAAAAAATGAAACAACATTCAAAGCTTTTTATTATTAAATATAGTTTTTCATTGTTTTCTCAAACGTCTTTTCAAATCAACATTGACATTAACAGAAATAAATGAGGTGAAATATCTAAGATGAATTAAATACTCCTTACATATTTTCTAGCTCGGGATACGCGGACAATAAATAAAAATGTGGACTAAGAATGTAAAAAGAGGTATAATCTAGTATAATAATGTAAACAAAATGTGTGGGGAATTTTAAAAAGTTATATTGCTTCGCATAATGTCGACCAAAATAACAAAATAATGAAACTCATAAATGAACGTTTAAGTAAAATTGATGAAGGGATGTGGCGTAATACTCGTCGACATGTAGAAAAGAAAAAAGAAGAATACTATAGACATTTTGACATTGGAGTCAGAATTTATAATTCTCCTTGGAGAGTAGCGAATCCGAAAATTCATCATTTGATTTTTCAAATAGCGATTCATAATCATTATAAATAAATAAACATTAAATTACGTAATAACTGTTTTTCTTTAAACCCCCGTATACAACCCCTAAATAACTGTATTGTACCCGACTGTACTTCTTGTCACGCACACAAAGTTACTGTATATGTACAGGGGTTACCCACACATAAGGCCGCGCGCACAACTGAGTTGAACTTACTATACCTCGGAACGCAAATGAAACCGCGGAAAGACATCTTGTTATGAATATTTCAGACAATCTTTTCGAATGAGCAAAAGAAGAATTAGTTGAAAGTCTAGTGCATATAAACAATTATTGTTTGAAATTATTATTGTTTTTGGGTTTATATTACCTACATGGGTGTCACATGTAGCTTCTTTTAAATTGGTGGGATAAAAAGCAGTTAATAATTTATGAGTCATTTTCAGCGATTTCCAATACCCAAAACATTTTTTTTTGATACGGAACCCTCAACCACCCAATCAAGTTAAAACCTTCACAATTTTTTTGCTTCCAAATGCATCATTTTCGATGATTTAATCATTAATCGGAACGTTCGGGTAACTAAGTGAACCGGTTGCATGTGTTCAGTTAATTACGTTATTATACCGTTTGCAAACTATTGGCATAATAAGAATTAATGTTTGCATACATTTGTGTTTATGTCTGGAGGTGTGGATGTGTTATGAAATGTTTTGAATCGTTAATTTTGAATAATAGTTTTGTGTGAATTTTTCGTTTTCGCTGTGTGCGATGGTTATCATTTCTGTTTACACACATTTATAAAGGTTGTCTGTAAGAGATTGCTTTTAGCGATAAGATAGCCTATTGTACTCACGAATATTTGTTTATGTCTTTGCCCATGTTTGTCTTATTGGTTAAGAATATTCATTTTTGTTTTAAGAAACATTCAGCACGAATTTATAAGCCGTTATAAAATGAAGCCGGCTTTTCACTATGGGATATAATATAGTATATATTTTACATCCCAAACTATAAATATATCCAAAATATATCTTAGCATGTAATATCCCATTATATCCCATCATAGTGAAAAGCCGGCTTGAAATTGAAGATACGCTTCCCTAAAAAATTGATAGATCTAACTTCCATGAAGTTTTTCCTAAAGTTCACCTTCCTCTTTTCTCTCTACAAAATAAATAATCTTCCCTTTTCCACCGTCATCCCCATCTCTCACCCCCGCCAGTGACGTCACGGTGGTCGCGCATCACAAATCGGTGTGACACGACTGATACGCGCATATTGTTCCAGTGCGCAACTACCTCTATACTTTCCCCGGATACTCCCCATCCACCGTCATCCCCATCCTCACTCCCTGCGCTGACGTCACGGTGGTCGCGCATCACAAATCGGTGTGACACGACTGATACGCGCATATTGTCCCAGTGCGCAACTACCTCTATACTTTCCCCGGATACTCCCCATCCACCGTCATCCCCATCCCTCACTCCCTGCGCTGACGTCACGGTGGTCGCGTATCACAAATCGGTGTGACACGACTGATACGCGCATATTGTCCCAGTGCGCAACTACTCTATACTTTTCCCGGATACTCCCCATCCACCGTCATCCCATCCCTCACTCCCTGCGCTGACGTCACGGTGGTCGCGCATCACAAATCGGTGTGACACGACTGATACGCGCATATTGTGCGCAACTACCCATCCCCGGATACTCCCCATCCACCGTCATCCCCATCCCTCACTCCCTGCGCTGACGTCACGGCATACGCGCATATTGTCCCAGTGCGCAACTACCTCTATACTTTCCCCGGATACTCCCCATCCACCGTCATCCCCATCCCTCACCCCTGCGCTGACGTCACGGTGGTCGCGCATCACAAATCGGTGTGACACGACTGATACGCGCATATTGTCCCAGTGCGCAACTACCTCTATACTTTCCCCGGATACTCCCCATCCACCGTCATCCCCATCCCTCACCCCTGCGCTGACGTCACGGTGGTCGCGCATCACAAATCGGTGTGACACGACTGATACGCGCATATTGTCCCAGTGCGCAACTACCTCTATACTTTCCCCGGATACTCCCCATCCACCGTCATCCCCATCCCTCACTCCCTGCGCTGACGTCACGGTGGTCGCGCATCACAAATCGGTGTGACACGACTGATACGCGCATATTGTCCCAGTGCGCAACTACCTCTATACTTTCCCCGGATACTCCCCATCCACCGTCATCCCCATCCCTCACTCCCTGCGCTGACGTCACGGTGGTCGCGCATCACAAATCGGTGTGACACGACTGATACGCGCATATTGTCCCAGTGCGCAACTACCTCTATACTTTCCCCGGATACGCGTCGCTTGTTAGCGGCGGTGTAAGTTATAGGCTGTAGCGGGAGCGGCGGTATATAGCAAGGCATCACCGATAAGCCGTTCAGAATGATAATTCTGTGCAATTTGGTAATGAAATACAATACGTTTAGTGCAAAATATGACCAATACTAGTAAGCTTTATGTGGATTACCATAAAATCGAAGACGTCATAAGGACCACTAGACCAATCGCGCGACTTGCAAATACAAGAATAGTCCAATAATCGGGAGATGATGATGAGTGCAAGAATAATCCATCATCATCTCTCGAGTCTTTTCCCAACTGTGTTGTACCAGTGTTTTACAGCGAGCGGCTGCCTATCTGACCTCTTCAACCCAGTTATCCAGGCAACCCAATACCCCTTGGTAAGGCCTTTGGCTTCTGATCACCAATCTTTTCCTTCAAGAAATGATTTAATGATACTCAATTTTCTGTTCACCAGGCACGTATATTTTTGAATTTTGTTTATGACATTGAAAATTTAATACGGAAAGTAACAACAGAACTCTTTTCTCTTCTTACTTGTACCACGCCCCACGCACAATGTGTAAACACAGTACTACAGAAGTAATTACACGGTGCGTATGCGCCGATGTTTCACGCACTGCACTCACTAGCGTGCGCACTACTTGTGATGGTAAAACTATATGTTATGGGTAGATTAGATAATGACAGTGGCAGATTTCATGTTAAGTATAGTAGTGTGTAACTGGTTTTTTATTGGCCTTATTTAAGGTACTTAGCTTAAATGTTTGCGGTAAAATAAGATTACACATTAGAGGAATGCAACATATTTTCTTTTTATCAATTAATATACCTACAAGTTCTGAAACTTACAATAAATTAAGCTAGATTTCCACTGTATCCCAACAAAGCTCTAGGTATGTCAAGCACCAGATAAAAAGCCTAGCTTATCTCCGTCTCCAGGGTACCACCTATCATTATGCTAAATTTCACATCAATCAGTTCAGCGACTCAAAGAAACATACTCAAATTCCAATTTATAACATTAGTTTTAATTTTGTAAAATACCTAAGACTGAAAACTGCACACAACTTGTGAAAGATTTCAGTTTTTTAACGACATAATTAAAATTATTACTTTAAAAGAAGTCTTTAGAGAGGCGAGAAAACAGCACATTTCTACATTAAAAATAATTGTTATAATTACCTACGACTATCAAGTTTCAGTTAGTTTTACAGGCATATATCAAGCTGACTTTCGTTCACCGCAAATTTGTGGCGACCACAGGCTGTGCCGTGAAGACACGCCGAGGTATCAACTTATAGTGTTGATAGTGAAAACTAATGTTCAGAGAAAATAGCACTTTTCGAACGTTTGTGTTGACCTAGATTTAGAAAAATGGCGGTTAGGAAAGAATATGGGAAAACATGTAGCTTCTCAATAGAAAAAGATTTTCTTTAAATCTGTTCAGTAATTTCAGAGCCGAGGCTACAAACAAACAAAAAATGTTTGCTCGTTTATAATTTAGTATAAGTAGTATCCGAAATAAAGTAACATAATTACAAAAGAAATAATTAAGTATTCATATAAAAAAAACACTGACATGAATTATCACAAAAGTAGGTAAACATGCTTGTTTTTAATTTATTATTATTAATAAATGAAGTGGTTTAAAAATGCCTACATACTTATTAATCTTATGTCACGGCAGGTCAATGCCCTGGCCATAAAATCCGCCATATTTGGGAAAGACAACATTATGAGTGATCACCATTGACTGGCCTTGTACAATGTCATTGCTTTTCTAAAGAAAACTTTTTGACTAAACTGCTAATGATGTGTTTAAAAAGAAATTCATAGACCATTCATTCTTTTTTGGCTTTCACTAAAAGGGTTTATTGCATACTCATTCGGTATTTAGAAGCTAGAAAGTTTGACAACCAATCTTACCAGGGGGTATTTGGTTGCCCAGGTAAGTTCCACTCGCGTCCCGTGAAAACTACTGTAAAATATAGCCTATGTTACTCGGGAAGAGTGTAGCTTTACAACAGCGAAATCGGTTTCGGGCCATTTTCCTGTGGCTTCACCTGCGTCCCGTGGGAACTACTGCCCGTACCGGGCTAAAATACAAGCTGTTGATTTGCATCCGTGCCATGGTAATTATGCTAATGATTCTTGACCCAAATCAACAAAAAAATTGGTATGTAATTTTTTTTCTTTATTTTTTTTCGGAATTCCGTAAATGTCATCTAGCCTCATTTAAACTAGGCGCGTATATTACTGGCCTTTAAACTGTGCTGCGCCCTCACACAAACGCAAACAAAGCATACGCAACGATCACTCATAAATTTCATTCATAAAATTGGATTACTTCTGAAATACCACGACATTACCATGACAAAAAAAAGCAGTGCAGCAGCATATTAGTTATTTCCCGTCTACTGTAATTCCAATCGATTATTTACGTATTCTATGTCCTCCTCCTGAACTATGGCACAAATGCAAATCAACACCTTGTATAGCCTATGTTACTCGGGAAGAGTGTAGCTTTCCAAAAAACAGCGAGAGAATTTCTGATCGGTTCAGAAGTTTCGGACCTTTAGTGTACCAACAAAAAATTGTTTTTTCTTTTTTATATTAGGTAGGTACTATACAAGTATCAGTACTATAAGTAGGTAATCGAAGGCCAAAGTAACCTAATCACTGCACCCACATTAGCACATCTCATTCACTAATGACATGCATTACACAACTGCAATTTACGTGCATCAAGAACAATAGAATCGGAGTTCCGTAGGAGAATAGTGGGACGAGCCGAGGTTCCGTACAAATTTCGCAACAGTGTGAATCATGTAGATATATTGTAAATTGTAAAGGCGTTAGATTGCTATCTTTATGTGGGAAGATGCCGAAAGAAGCGGTTTTTAATTCTGTTTAGTCTTTTTGATTGGTTTTGGCTTTATTTGTAGTGTAATTTTTGATTGAAATGGGTAATATGGTTTAATTTGGATTGATAAATAAATTATTAGAAAGACTGTGTAATCGTTTAGGTACTATTTTTATAGTGATATTAAGAGAATTTTATAACAACGAGACAACTTTAAAAACAATATCATATTCAAAGCGTAATTCATTATGACTTTTGAACCGTACCTATTATTACGGTATTACACTTTACGACGTTTAAATCCTTCCCATCTTACACAGTATTTTATGAGTAAACCTTTGTAGACAAACAAGCCGTGACCTTTTCAAATGAAATTAAACAAAATATGAAATAAATAAATCGCACAAATTAATCATGTCAATTTCTGAAATGATTTTTACAAAACTCTTCAACCAAAGCCAATTGTTTGCTATTGCAACACTTTACAATAATAAGCTGTAGGTGTTACTATTTAAGTTTAGCGATGCATCTGTAGGTCGCACTGTCTATGTGGTGTGGGAGGCACCTGTCTCTCAAGCTTGGAGAGATGATCTCATGAGTGTATACTAATATTATAAAGATAGATACTAATATTATAAAGAGAAAGAGTTGTATGTATACCTTTTACTCTAAAACTTAAACTAGAACTAGAATTGATCATAAACAGAACTTGATTGGTCTGAACAGCTCGACGTAAATTTGCTATATATTATTAAGTGACCATTCGGCTACGGGAAGCAATTATCTCGGGATCTAGTATTATTATAAATATCAAAACATGTGATCGAAACATTACTATATTGTCATCAATCAATCAATCATCGATATATTTTATGCTTACATTATACAACCTACAGCTGAAGACTTTGTTTACTTGGACATGATATTCTCTGAAAACTAAGATCCTTTTAGGGTTAGGTAGCCCATTTTATTGAGGAAAGCTATAAGCTATTCACTCATACGATTTGGTTCCCTCAGAATATGAGTGAAACCACAGGGAACAGCTAGGTCAATGTCAAATTATTTATTTCATTTAGGCATTTGAAAGCACTTACATATAACCGTCAAAAACACAAATAGGTTTGATTCTAGTTGCCCATTCCAAAAGTAGCTTCCTATGGAGAAGAACGGGCAAGAAACTCCATGGTTACTTTGGTTCATGTCTAGTTGTCGGCCTACTAATATTACTAATAGCTTACTATAACTTCATTCGTGTGGATATTACCTAATTTAATGTATCCTTATGCTTCAATAATAACTCAAGCATGAAATTAACAATTTATCTTCGATTATGATATACCGTAATTTTAATTGTTAACGATTCATTTCCGATTAGTTATGAATAATTAGATTAGTTATTACGGCTTAGGTAATTACACTTTTTTGTTTAAATGGGAGCAATCAATAAGTATTGATTGAAAAGAGTGGGCATCAATGAATGATAGATAAAAATATATTTATATACCCTTTTTTGATCGCAATAGCTTAAATTGATAATTTAAAAACTGTGTGTGTCTATTTGTGGCACCGCGGTACAAAAGGCTGACCTGATTTGGATGCGTTTTGTTTAGATGAAAGCTGTGGTGCTCCAGTGTTCCTTAGATATGGTTCACCAAAATCAAATCAGCCGTTTTTAAGATATTAGCAATTTTTATCAATATGTATTTTTATTTAATTGATAGTTAAATACTTCAAAACTTGATTAACTCCTGTACTCCACTAATTTGATGTCCAATCAGGCTTATCAGGATCCTATAGTAGACTGACCACAAATTGCGTCAATCATTCAATTTGCACAAAATTACAGGATCAGCAAATAACTGCTAAACCATTATTTCTATTGAGGTTTACTGGTTAGAGTGCCACCACACTGCAAACTTTTAGTCGGCCGATAGTTTGTTTGGGCTAATAAATCAGTATGAAGATGAATGGTAGTAGGTACGCACATTACAAAGATCAGTATTTAGTCGGTAAGTATCAGACCGACTGGAAATTTTAATTGGAATCAAGATTTTCTTTTAAAAAAATGCCAGCTATTGGGACAACTGTCGGCCAACTGTTTAGTCTGCACTTGTGTGGTGATTGGTTCAGTAAACTATGCATACCTATGTTAATGAAAGTATATTTTTTATGAATGAAATATGAAGTAGGTTTGTTCGTTAGGTGTTATTATTTTTTCGCCAATTAACCGACTTCCAGGCTAATAGGATGCAGCTGAATAATAGTTTATTTCTACCTGCAATCGGGCTGTCTAAATAATGAGTGGGTCAGTTAAGCTATTGAATAACAATACCTGCTGCCAGCGACCTACCTACCGAGGAAATTTCTTCCCGCACATGGATAAAAAGTTCAAATCAAATCGTTTATTTTGCAAAGAATATGCGTACAAAATAAACTATCCCAGTACCTATATTATTCTGATGTATAGGCTATCAAAAATCCTATCACTAGTTTTTTCGTCAAAGAGGAATAAAATAATTGTACAAACATTAAGTATTTCTTTAAAAGATTTTCTATTTTATCACTAAAATAAAAGTTTCAATGTTGATTGGGAAAAATTACAGATTTACATCTAAGAATTTCCGCTTTACTTTTGCAGTCTACAGTGATAACTTCTTAAATACATGATGACCATTTCTGCTTACCTCCTTAAAGATTACAGCCGTGATACAAGCATTTTGAGCACATTCTGATCGCGGTTACGTACAGCCAGAAATAGTGGCGCATTCCGCTTTCTAACTCAACGCGTAATTAACTTAATTAGCTTAACATATCTACGAAATGCTGGCTAAGCGTGAGAGGGGTGGTTTGGGATTATAAAGTGTATGACGTATGTATTATTTGTTTTATTTTTTAATAACTTTAAATCTGAAATATAGTATAGTTCGAGCTACATAACTTTGCAATTCTGAAGTTAACCATTTGATTTCGTGCTCATAGTCGTATAAATCTTGACAAGAAGCTTTGCTTATCCGAAGTTGGTTTTACAAAAATAAGGAAAAAAAATGCTCTATGTGTGTTATTTAGTAAGAACCGGTCAAAACATCATTTGTTTTGATAGAAGTTGTAGGTTTATATATATTTTGTTTATAAATACATATATAATCGAAAAGTTTTTCATTTTTTTGACTACTAATCTAATGGTTAGCTCTGCTGCAGTCGAGGGAGCATGCTAGTTTAAAAGTAAGATATTCACACTTAACTGGTTTAGAGTTTTTATAATTTCACTGCAGAACCCCAAATCTAGTTAGCAGGTGTAACAAATAAATAATGCTTGTTTTTGTTAAGAAAAAATGTAATTCTTAAAGTTTATTGGTGTCTGGTGTTATGACTAAATTGCTTGTTTACAAGCTAAAATGTCTGGTTATTAGAATAGCTGGATAATAGTTTTAAAGTTAATTGTCGAACCCGGTTAATTTGCCTGTCGTAATTGTATTCAATCATTGAAATTCTTTTACTATTATTAAATTCTTGCTTTGAAGAAGCTGTATTGGAAGTGCGGAAATGTTGATATACCTTTTAAGAAGGACTATCAGGATATTTTAATAAGGAGAAAATTAAGTTTTAAAAAATCATGGTCAAAGAATAAATAAGTTGCTGTTTTCCCGCGGTTGCAGTCGTGTCCAGTGGGAACTTCTGTTCGTCCTTAGGCAAAATATAGCCTATGTTACTCAGGGATAATGTAGCTTCGCAACTGTGAAAAAAATGTTCAAATCGGTTCAGTACCTTCGAAGCCTTTGGGATACAAACAAACAAGCAGACATTTTCAGAGAGCGTACTTCTAGAATCTTAGTGAAATCGTGAGAAATAGCTAGTATTACTAACTATTATAGTAATATGTGATGTTATCAATAAGTACACTATGAGTTTTGCATATCATCCATTAGTAACTTAACTACATTCACATCCAAGCCAATATCAATAATAATGACACCTTGTGACAGTTGGTTTCCCGCGAAAATTGACAGTTGTGACAGTAATGGCGGACGGCGGCCATGATGGGTTCTAATTAAACAGATTGTAACTGCCTATTAGAGGCATTGGCCTAGCCGTGGACTATTGGAGTAGGTTGAAGACCTGTTAGCTAGCGACTACTGAAAGTGAAAAGCTGGTAGTTATTACAATATCGATTGGAATCGTTTTTTTCTTTCTGTAGATAGAGGAATTCATGAGAAATATTAACTTGAACTTTTTTGTTACACTTCCACGCTGAAATGGTTGAACCGATTTAGATAAGACACAACTAACTCGTTTGTTAGTATAGTTTAGTTAGTAGTATCCTATCTTTGAAATAAATCCCTCAGGACTCTGAGGAAGCCAAAGGAAAAAGCTAGTCTACATATTTTGATTGGTTGTTCCTAAACTACTGAACCGAATTTAAAAAATATTTCACTGTTGGAAAGCTACACTCTTCCCAAATAACATAGGCTATATTTTATCCCGGTACGGGCAATAGTTCAGGACATGGGTGAAACCGAGAGATACATATTTCTAGTAAATCATATACAGGTTTACCAACTTATAAATAGTTTCTGCAATCATATCAAGTTGAAATGACAATGCAACCTTTTTATATACCAACATAGTTGTCGTTTAGTAACAAAAATACAACAAAAGATGTGACGTAACTTGGTACAGTAAGGTTTTTTTACTAAGTTTTTTTAGAAGCAATCTATGAACAAACCAGTACGTGATAGTTAATGTTTAGTAAAAAGTTAAACGGTTCTATATGTTTGGTTAACTGGTAACTGGTGGTTATTTGTGTAATCAATTGATATGGTACCTTTGATTGTTTAATTACTATTGCTTGCAATTGGAATAAGGCAGTTGCTTAAGAAATTGAGAACTGATGAAATGTACATGGTTTAGAGTTCGCGCCAAATAATATCGCATGCAATTCTGAAGGTTTGCCTTTTGACTCATTGTGCATTTGTCTTATAGATGTTGTCGAGAAGCTTTTCAGAAGTAGATTTCACAATAGTTAGTAGAAAAAACTGCAGCACATTCGTGATGCGTGAAATGGTTAACTTCACAATTGCAAAGTTATGTGAGAACTGTAAATTGTTTTGATTGAATAAATATTTTGTTTTGTTCTGCTTGTTACACAATTGTAGCCCAATGGTAGAGAATGTTCTATCAAATTAATAGCCGGTCTATGACCACCAGTATTGATGGTTAAAGTGAAGTTAAAATGCATATTTTAATCAGTTTTTTTTTTCATTGCATACAGAATTCCTTTTTTTAAACGTTGCAGTCGTTGAAAAGGTGTTAGATGGCTTCTACCACCACAATTTTCCCCTATATTCACCCAAAACCGACGATTCACGTAAACAACAAACCGAACTATTTAAAAAAACCATACATACATAGTAGGTACATACATATGTTCGTACCTACACACAAAAGCCAGCTCTATTATACAATTTAATTGAAAAAGTCTTCCGTATCAATTACTGAACGTTACAGAGTTACGTAAAACATCACAATAGTACGTAACTAACGGTATTTATGTCAAAGTCAATGTTTTTGGTTCAGTCGTCTTTGAGTTTTAATTAAATTAATTGGAAAACCTAGTTTAGAACGGCTTTGACCTGAGTATGACGAATAGAAGTATATTTTTCTCAATCTATACTAATATTATAAAGAGGAAAACTTTGTTTGTTTGTTTGGTTGTAATGGATAAACTCAAAAACTACTGGACCGATTTTAAATATTCTTTCACCATTAGAAAGCTATATTATCTGCGAGTAACATAGGCTATATTTTATCCCGGTGCGGGCAGTAGATCCCACGGGACGCGGGTAAAACCGCGGGAAAACGGCTAGTGTTTTGTATTTTATTTACGGTTCGATAATAAAGACACATATCTAGCTAGATAGATAGATATACTCTTTATTATGTACACCTATTAAAATACAACAAAAAAAACTAACCTAAAGATTTAAAATTCGGTGACACAATGGAACACATAGGTAGCTTAAATAGGTATATGTTAGGAATAAGTAACTACAGAAATAAGTTAATGCATTTTTTTATATCTCATTAGTTAGTCAATGTCCAAATTATAGTTATAACCTTTTAGGGAAGTCAATTAAAAACACTCCGACATCAAACTACCGTGGCCATTGGCCATAAGTATTTATCAAAACCCCGACTACCGTTTTTGGAAAAACGGGTTTCTGACAAATCCGTCTTTTTGTATTCAATTCCAGCTAAATATAATCGCCAAAAGATTACCTGTCACACCAACGTTACAAAACTACAAAGAAAAAACAATAATAAAAGAAAGATTATCAAAAACCGACAACCGTAACATCCCGACGTAAAATTTCTCAAGAAAAGATACAGATTTAATACAA
Organism: Helicoverpa armigera; assembly: GCF_030705265.1. Taxonomy (NCBI): domain Eukaryota; kingdom Metazoa; phylum Arthropoda; class Insecta; order Lepidoptera; family Noctuidae; genus Helicoverpa; species Helicoverpa armigera. Next base: position 656,346 of record NC_087147.1, on the reverse strand, counting down.
AATCGCGCAATAATACAATAATGACTCTTTATTGTATCAACAGTGATCTACATACAGACATATTACATTAAGAGTATCTGCAAACTGAAGACTAAACAGTCGGCCGATTGACCCAATGTTTGGCAGACATTTTTGTTTAAAGAACATCTTGACAGATTACAAAACCATCTTGACAAAATAAAGTATAATTGACCACACAATTTTTCATTTTTAATAGTCATTTAAACACATATATCTATCATTAATAATCTATCATTGTAAAATTACCAAAATTTATATGCCACTATAAGATCTTGTATGCCTGTGTGTCTATGTTACTTACACATGTTTACAAATTAATAAATCTATATTATATTCTTGATTCCAATCAAAGTTTTCGGTTAGCCTGATACCGGCTAAATACCTGATCTTTATAATGTGCGTTTCCTACCATTCATCTTCATAATGATCTATGAGCCCAAACAAACTATCGGCCGACTAAAAGTTTGCGGTGTGCGGCTACTCTTAATATTACATTTAGACTACAATATGCGCTCGCGCACGTTTGCGTAAGGAAGACGGAAACTGTGATGTTTATCGTGACGTAATTGTGGCAGAGCATAAAAGGAGAGCATCGTTTATTTTGATTTTGAGGTAGTGTTCGGCTGTGGATTGGGCACGAGGAAATACTAAAAGATGTCTTGAAGAAAATAATGTAAATGGAGATCTTAATGGATGAGAAGTGATTAAGTAAGTGGTAAAGATGAGTTAAAAAAGCGAATATGCAAAAATAACTACGTGTATCCGTCGTTTACAAATGTTAAGCGAACTTATATAACGAAATACACATCAGAGATCGTCTGGTGGACTTGAGGCATCTCTGATACTAGGGCTTATCGGGTCTTAAGCCTGCAGCTCACTCGATAAGTAGAAGAAGATGTATAAAAAAAAAATAGAGCCCAAGCGTTTTTATGCATTTTACCTCTAAGAACGATTTGTCAATGTCTAAAATAGAACGGGATCAAAGTAACAAACATGTTATTGACATTCACGAAGTAACGAATTTAACCATGCGTGAAAAAGCTACCAAATTCGTAGAAATCTGAAATCACAAACACACTTCAATTTGATTTTGATGTGAATAACCTTTTGCTAGGAAGGCCAGAGATAGGTTACTCGTGTTCTGTAAAACTTATAAGGCGCATACGATTTTGGTAATATTGTGGGCGTTTAGCGGTGTCTGAGAATTAACTTAGAATAGCGCTTTTTATGTGAAGTAAAGTTTGTTCTACAAAGGCGTTTCTTACTGTTATGGTTTGTTAGGTATTTATGCTGCACTTTTAACATGGTTGCAAATGCATTTCTTTCACACTTTCTGTCATACTTAATTTTAAAAGCTATAGTTTTTCCTTTTGGAAAACACGTGTCTATATTCCAATTTATATTTCTCCAGGTCCTAATGAAATAAGGAAGAAATCTTTTTTGTTTGTTTATATGTAGGCACCCCAAAGGCTCCTTTCTCCTTGTTCCTTTCAAAGGTAGGTATAGGAAAAAATTCCCACGGGACGCAGGAGAAACCGCGGAAAACAGCTAGTATTTTGTTTATCAAACAAATATTATTGATTATCATGTAGGTGGCAAACTATAATTTTTACATAATCTCTAAATTGATGTCCCAAGTTTTTTACGTTGATATTTTTCAATGTACTTGTATGCAGCCTTTGACTTTAAACTGTCATGCCATCAAGGGCTATCTTGAATCCAACAAAAGGATGAATCAAAGACACAACAAAACAAGCCATATAATAGATTAGTTTATTGTAAATAGTTTAAGCAAGGTGTTTCAAGGTGAATATAAAAACTGTATGCAGTAGACCGTGGTCTGTGAGACGGACCGTGTAAGTTTGAAGTTAGCTTTATCAACATTGATTGGAGAATATCATGTAATAGTAAAGTCTGGTTTGTTAAGGCTAAATTCGATCTTGAAGTAAGATATTATTACTATGCTGTTGGTTAAACCTATAGGAGGTGCCACCGAGTGCGGCACTGTGACGAACACAAAAGTTTCTTCTAGTCTACTCGTAGCAAACAGTGACATATTGTGTGCCGTACAAAAATAAATTGTCCGCGAAACTGCAACCCTTGTGCACCAACGTTTCATTTATTAAGTAATCTATGATTTTATTAGCACTATTAGCAGTGGACTCGCGCCGAAGCATAAGTAGGTACATTTTTTTTGTTCGCTAACAATTTTGGCGTACTCTCGACATTACATTCTTACATACTAGCAACATAGTATTTTTTTGTAATTGTATAAATTGATGTAGCAAATAATGTTAGTATTCAATGCGGTTCAACAATCCCAAGGATTATGTCAACTAAAGCAACAATGATTGTCAAAAGCTTGATGCTGTTTTGTTGAACATATCCTTACGACATACTGAAGAGTATAAATAAAAGAAACTTTACAAATAATACACCCGACACCCCAACACACATAAATAAAACCCGTGAAAAGCCGGCATTTCTTTCTTTCTTTAGTTGTCACATTAGCACACCTTTCCTTACAATCAGTAAGGCTATCTAATATTTACATATACACCTGTACACGATGTGCCACAAAGAAATAATTAGCTCAACCTTGGTCTGAAATCGTTGATCTAGTTAAAGGTTTTGGTGCCGAAAAATTCTTTGAAAATGTTTAATTTGGGGGAAAATGATAGATATGGAGGGTGACGCATTCAAATAGCATATAATCCTTTAGTAACTCATCATCTGTTTAGACTTTTCCCAACTAAGTTAGGGTCGGCTTCCAGTCTAACCGTATGCAGCTGAGTACCAGTGTTTTACAAGGAGCAACTGCCTATCTGACGTTCTCTACCCAGTTACCCGGAAAACCTTTAGCAACTTTACATGAGAAAGTTATTCTGTTTGTCGGGCTTTCATGCTAGAACTACTGAACCCATTAAAATTGTTTGGTACACAGATAGTCTAAAGCAAGCTGATACGGGAAGCAAGTGGAACTTCAGGGAATAGCTAGTAGTGGAAATATATGTATGAAAGGGAAACACATATTATAATGACTACTGATACACCACTAGATAGGAAACTACGCAGGAACGTGTCGAGGAAGTAAACTAAGATATCTTTGTGTTCATCAGACAAGTAATCAAAACAACGTAGTCTTGTTTTTTGTCATTTCCGTAAAAATCTTGTATATATTGCCATTTTAAAGGAAATGTTAAATAAAATATTGTAAAATTTAATCATTTTAGTTCTAATTTTAGATTCACAATGTATAATTTCAAAGTTTTCTGAATAAAAAAGATCTATTCTATTTGCAGCTTCATTCATTTGTAGTGGTAATGGATTTTATTAATTGGCTAGGTAAGAACAGAAGTAATCCAAGTAGCATTTTTTAAAAGTTGAGATATTCACAGAAATACGTTTTTATGAATATCATAATTATGTTGAGCACATGATTTAAAATATGTTTGTTATTTGATAGATATAAACATAACTCAAACTTTCATAGCTGTTTTAGTGTTTAGTAAATGCAATTTTGATAAAAAAATTGATATAATTGTGTTTATATTTAAATATTTGTTGAAATACAGAAACGTAACATAAAAGAGTTTGTTTGAAAAAGTACTGAATAGCACTTGGATTACTTTTGCACAACCTCACTTCATACTCAAAAGTCCCAAAATTCGACTTAGCTCCATTTTGTCAAAAATGTTACTTGGATCACTTCTGTTCTTAACTAGCCAATTAGCTAGTTTACACGGTTTCCAAGATTTGATCAGGTCCTATTTATGAAGAACAAACTGATGGGTTATGATGATAATTGCATTCAATTTATTGGCAGGGCAAAGTAAAACTAGGTAGGTACCTACTTCAGTTAAAGTTCACCGTTGTCTAGAAAACGTAAAAGGTAAGTTTACGTGTGTATGACAAATGTATCAGCCCCATTTACCCACTTTTTTGCCTACGACCCTTCCGAATAACACTGTTTAATACACGAACGAAACCTGGTACTCATGATTCCAAGTATTAGGTACCTACCATGAAACAAAGCAGCCAATCTTCCAACCTTGATTATGTCACAAGTCAGTGACGGTCTGTCACCGCTTTTTGTGACGAAAAGCCTTGGTTTTTACATAGTCATATGATTAAAGTTATTAAAATGCGGTTAGGTATAAATTATTTGTATTTTTTTTATTTAATAATTCTTGTGGTTTGTTGTCAAACTCAAACTCAGAAACATTTATTCAAATTACAGCTCTTTTCGGACGTCATAAACATATGACTGCCCCCAGAACGCCCTCCATTCACCAATTCCTATGTGAGTTTGCTGGGAAGAAGAAGTGGCGCAACAAACTGCCCAACAACTGTTATAGTGTGTACTAGCTGTGTTCCCTAATTTTCATCCAGTAACTGAAACGAGCTACCATCTTTATGCACCCGGATAAACAGTTATAACTACTTACGGGTCATAATCGTCTTCAGAATCCTACCTATTTCCATAAGTAATTACATCTGAATCTGTGCATGCAGATTTCCGCAAAATTAAAACAAGCAAACAATCCCATTGGTATTTAATGTTAGGTTAAGCTGTTGCTGCGGCCAGTAATCGCGGAAAAAGATTTTACATTACTGAAACGGTTGATTGTAGAAGCATTTATAGACGTCAGCCTTTTCAATATTTCCTCTACGGCAAAAAACACACTGACATAATACCCGCTCATTACAGATGAAAGAAATATCATTGACAAGTCTGATTTTGCGGTAAATCTTTCAGGAAATACACAAACAATAGAAAAGGTCATCCAATAGGTTTGTGCTCTATTTGTCGCTAATAAACATTAGTTTTTACTTGTTTCAATATTTCAATGGACATTTATTATGCAGGAGTTTTTGTTACGGAAATAAACAATGAGGAAGGTAGACTAAAGTAAATATAAACTTAAGAATATTTTCAGCGCAATGTGACATTGCAAGTATGATTGAATTTTCAATGGTAAACAAGCTGACTTTTTCTCGAAGTATCTGTCTAGCGTTTTCTCAACTATGTTTGGGTCGTCTTTCAGTCTAATCGGATGCAGCTGAGTACCAGTGTGCCTCATGGAGCCACTGCCTATCTCACCTTTTCAGCCTTGTTATATTTTTCGGATGGGCAACCCGGAAAATAATATGACTAATATGACCATAGATAAAAATGCAAGCAAATATAAAAAAATGCTTTTATTAAGTTTATGGTCGATTCACGTTTGATACGGATGTTTAATTCATTACACGCAAAATCCACCGAATTGCTTTTGATGAATTTTGCCAGTAAAGTTCCAGCATAGATAGCACAATAATAAACCTCAGGTTAGGTACTTTTTAACCAGATTACGGAAAGTATTTCACCTCGTCAAGCAGATGAAACCTAGTCAGAAGCCAGGCAGTTATTATTTAAAAGTGTTTAACCCTCAAACGATGACATAAGCCTGCATTTATCAAAACTCTTTAACACACACACACACACACAGACATACATTACTGTCTCGCATATTAATACCAACAGTATAAGGATATTGGCACTGACATTATGCTGCAAAAGGCGATACCAGTTTAGTGTAAAGCGGACCATTTAATATTGTATGTAGTTTTATAAGTAAATGTGGGGTCCATGTGGGATGTTAAGAAAAACATTGACCTGCTAGAATTACCAGAATCATAGATAGCTAATTATGATAAATTTAATAATATATGAAGACAAGAAACTGTCTCGACTAAACTACTGCATTGGGACTAGACCATAGCCTCGTCATCAGAAATCATCATCATCAGAAAGACATTGTTTAAGTAGGTACTTTTATCCGGGTGCGGGAATTAGTCCTCTCGGGACGCAGGTGGATCCGCGTGGAATAGATAATAAGGTCATGGTTACTAAGGAGAATAACTTTAATCTTGATAGGATCAAAAGGGTGCAAAAGGTTCTTTGAATTGACTTTCAAAGAATTATCAACAGTGCTCTACCATCTTGCATAACAGTGTCATTATTTTTTCATACTACTCAGTTTTTGTACGTATCAAGTATTACATATATTTTCCCCGCAGCATTTCACTAACAACCTTAATTACCAAAAAGCAAAAAACAAAAGAGATAGTTATTAAGATATGTATATCACTTAAAACAATCAAGTTAATACTGCCCAAAGGTACCAAGCAAGCAAAAAATTAAGTAAGACACAAAAGGAAGTCGGTTTTCCCTAATTTATACCATCACGAATCTTGCTTGTAGGCAATTGTCATCAAACAATGATCATCCGTTAGTTTTTGTTACTTAACTCGTTTGGTTCACTTCCGACGGTTAAGTTAGTGCTGTTAGAGTATACGATGTTATGTAAGTTGTAACTTTGGGGATTTTGTGGGTTAAGTTCTCTAGGTAAGTGTTTTTGGGCTTGATTTTGGTGTTGTTCCCAGGTAGCTCTTGTCATTTGAACTTTGGGCTTACTGGTTACAATCGTAGTAAGTAAAGTGGAGGTTCTAGGATCGATTTTAGAGTCAGTGATGTCATTGAGAAAGTAGTCGACAATATCATCATCTGCCTAGCAATTTTTACGACAATTTTTGTTTCGGCTTACATGGTCGAACTCGATGCAGTTGGCGACATGGAGCGACGGCCTATCTGACCTCCTAAACTAAATTACTCGGGCAAGGTTGTCAGATTTTCTGGATTGTGACTACCCGTAAAGACTACCAATATGATTCAAAAGAATGCTACTTATCTCCATTTTACTTAAGAAACTTCTAACAGATTACAAAATAGTTATGGTTGTAGCTAGACAACTGTATTGTGTCCAAACTTCTACTACCTTAAGTAACAAGTCAAGTTACTTTTAAACTGCCAACACGTGAGTACAACCATTTCTTAGTCAAAGTTAACGTAGTTACACGATTGCAATAAAGATATTAACTAACTCCACGCTCCCGTGAACACTGGCATTCTTTACGCGTACTAACAGTTATCTCTAATCAGTTAACTATCAGTTATTTATTAGGATTATATCGAAATATACTTCTTGTTACCGTCTTCATGTTGTAACCTAATAGAAAGTATTTTCTATCATCATCTTTCAGCCTTTTCCCAACTATGTTGGAGTCGGTTTCCAGTCTAAGAAGATGCAGCTGAGCACCAGTGTTTTACAAGGAGCGACTGCTCTATCTCTTCAACCCATATTACTCGTAACGACTGCTAAAGATGTTCGAATTACAGCCGGGACCCACCAATTTAACGCATCATACAAAACATAGAGAAACTCATTAGGTCCAACAACGCCAAGCAAAGTCAATATCAAAGTCGTTAATTGAAACTAGACTAATTAGATTAGCACTTTTTCTTCTCTCTTTTCCCAAAATTACAAAAAGACAGCATCCCTAAAACCTTTCACCATTTGCTGGTGTTATGGCTGGAAAGAAGAAACGTTGCTTAACCTTATGATCGGTCTACCCGGACAGCTAAATATGTTTACCAATCAAAACAAGGATTACAAAACAAGAACAATAAGGTGTCAACAATATTATGAAACTATTGTGTTAACTATAAACAGTTACACATTTTGTACTTATCATGTTTACTAACAATTACATTATCTAATTTTAACACATAACCTTTACAGCTCATTCTAATACTACCATCCGCACTCGGTTTCAGCCACGTCCCGTGGAAACTACTTCGAGTAGGAAGACAAAAAATAGCCCATAGACTTCCTGGATAAGTAAGCTATCCGGACCTTCAGTTTCTGAGTTTTTTTATTATTATTACTGCGTTAAAAACATAGAGACTTCATGATTAATCAATCGGTGGAAACATTTCTATTGTTGTTTGTATCCTAAAAGGCTCCGTTACCACAGCAGCGATTTGAAAAAATCTTTCACTATTGGGAAGCTACACCCTACCCGAGTATCATATGCTATATGTTATCCCGATACGGGCAGGAGTTCCCGCGGGACAGTAGTGAAAACACGGGAAACAGCTAGTAGATTATAAATCTGAAGAGTATGTTTATTTACTTACTTTTACTGTTTAGTTGCTTTTAATATTTATTCTACAAAATGTATCTTTAACAAGTTCTTAGTTACTTTTAGATTACTTATCATTATTTGTAACTATAAACTTTTGGTAACAGGACTCAAAGTAAAAAGTAAAAATCTTATTATAGGGAAATATTAAAACTAAGTATCAAAATATTCATCCGCATCGCTGTCAGCTGGGATCGTGCCCAAAAGGCTGCATATCCTTTGACCGAAGTATAGGCCAGCCTTTATAATTTATTAGCCAGAATTATTGGCTAATAAATTATAAAGACTCCAACAATAAAGTATAAGAAATAAAAAATAAAAAAAAAAGTTAAAAGTCAACTGACAACGACACCTTTGAACAAAGATAGATTTCAAACAAAAACAAAACGGTTTGAGTGTAATTTTAGTGCATCCCTATTGAAAGATATTTATAGTGATTAACAAAAAGTTCCCTTGTGTTGTCTGTTCATTTGTTGTGCTCTAAATACGGAACGTCTGATCTCCTATGAGTGTATATTTATGGCTGGCGTTAAGTATGTATAAGTGAAAAGATTTGTTTATTGGTTTTACCTAATTATTGTTGTTTCCTGAGGGGAATTGAAGCTGAAGAATTCGTTTGTTTCTTTGAACGTGCTAATCTTAGACACTGCTGGTCCAATTCAAAAGTGTTTTGTACGATATCTCATCGATAGATAAAGGCTATAAGTAGCTAACTTTTTCAGGTGCAGAATTAATTCCCTCGGGACCCGTGAGGAAACGATTGTGAAAGTTAGTTCTTCAAAAAAAAACATATTCATATTTTTATTAATTGGAGGTCTGACTTAGGGGCCTAGTTATTATAATATACGATATGGATTTTGATACTTAATTTATGTATTTATGTTAAATACTAGTGCAGGTGCCTAGTTCTCAAAATAAAATAAAAAAACATACATATACGCCATAGGTAGATTTTGGTAAATAAATTAAAAACAGGCTAGTGCAATTATCTGTTCTCTTTTCGGCAATAAAACAAGTCAAATTACCATAGTTACCTAAGTTCATGTAATGTTATGTATTTCTTCACACACTTTATCATTGCTATAACATAAACAATGAGAAACTATACAAATATGTAAAGCAGGATTTCAAAATCTACATAGCATTTTTAGTATACTATTTTTTATTAATGACCACGTACATATATTTTTGATATGACCATTCTTAAATTATTTTTGATTTTGTTTTAATTTACGTTTTCTGTCGAGTCATGTTACCAAAAATAAAAACGTAAGTATATAATATAATATTCCGTAACAAACCTACAGAGTAATTTCAATAAACAATTACACAAAGCCTACACTGTAATTTTAGTTTTTTTGCTGTTTACGTAATTATCGCAGTTTTTTGGTATATTACGTGTAACTATCGCAACTGTGTATGTAAAAACTGCGGTCATAGTCTAAGATTTAGATAGATGGTTATAATTTACCATTTTGCTGTAGATATTACATAATTTTGCTACATAAGTATTTGTTTATTTATTTGGGAACTTAACACATTTTTTAGTTATGAGTTTCATTAAATGATTTAGTTTACGTTGAAAGAATGTACAGTTTGTGCTAAATAAATAACGAAAATAAATTAAACACCTTTCTAAAGTTTTGTAATTATCTAAATAATTTCATGAAGTGGTCTAGTATTTTTTGCTTAATTAAGTAATTTACTTATGTAGCGTATTTTTATTTCGCAGCAAGATGTCTTAAAAAAAATCCGAGCAAAAACCTTATTTTCGTAATCACCAAAAACCACAAAACTTTTACCAAAAACTACCAAAAAAACAAAACTACTCACGGTTTAGCAGCAGCAACAGGTTCCTGCGCACACTTCACTTCAGCAGACAGCACTGTGAACGCCTCATCCTCCCGCCTCGGCACTGACACATCCGCCACCAGCCCAGGACTCGCAGACTGTCTCCCCGACAAGTCGAAGTACCGATCCTGGGCATGAATCAACTGAGTCACCGTAAACGCCGGCGCACCACTCTCGTTCACTTTAAAATCGATTTGCGGCCCGAATAACGATTCATCGTATTCCAAACTCAATTTCCGTTTAAAAAATCGATCGTCTTGAATATCTTTTGAGGGAGAATTATCGTCGCGGTTTATAGTAATGTCTAGTTTGTTCGCGCTGTTGAGTCGAAGCGAGCGTTCGGTAGTGAATGCGTATGGAGTGTTGGCTAGCTCCTCCTCGATAGAGTTGTAGCGGCTTCGGAAGAGTGAACGGGGGGTTTCCCCCCCCGAATCGACGTCGTACTTGCCCCCGAAGAGATCGTACTGTCCGAATCTGTTGTTGATGGTGTCGAACTTGGGGCCTGTGAGGTCGTCGGGCTGGGTCTTGGGGCTGGAAGGCGTGGGGCTCATGTTGATGTGAACTACCCCGTGTTCGTCCTTGTATTTTAGTTTCAGCGCCATTTTTTTAGGGTGACATTTTTGCCTGGAATTAAAGAAAGGGTTTTTTGAGTATCACTGTGTTAAGCAAAGGTTGGTTAAACGTAAGCAGAAATAGAAAATATGAGGGGCGCCACATCTTAATAATAACATATCTATAGAATGTGGTGAAGGGTGCACGTTTTTCACGTTCGAAAAGTGCTGTTTTTCAGAATAAACGATTTAAGATTTTGATTTTGGCTACTTTTGAATAATTACAAATGAGCGATTTATTTAACCTCATACTTATTTTAGTTACACTCAATTTAAATATTCAGAACTATTGAAGTTATCAGTTTCCACGTTAAATTATTTTGCTAAAATAACTTTTGACATTTTCGTGAATATATAACATTGAAATAAAACAATGAAAAATATAATATATTCCGTGTTTATAATATTGTAATCAGCCAAGTGAAGGAGTTAATCTAAATATAGTTTGTTTTATGTTGGACTTAGTAGCCAAGGCTATTTCAATTAATATTTAGATTAAAAATAAATCCTTGTACAAAAACTTACAAGCGAAGTTTATAAATAAAGTTGATACTAAAATTGTGTAAAGTGTACTGTTAGAAAAACTACATCATCATCCTCCGAGCCTTTTTCCCAACTATGTTGGGGTCGGCTTCCAGTCTAACCGGATTCAGCTGAGTACCAGTGATTTACAAGGAGCGACTGCCCTGTCTGAACTCCTCAACCCAGTTACCCGGACAGATTCCGGTAGGTTGACCTGCTGGCATCTGTACTTAAACAATTTTATTAATGAATTCAGTTAGTTAAAGATGAGTCATTACATAAGAGGTATTGTTGCAACGCAATCCCACACATCAGTACGAGTAGATGAGTAGGCCTATTTGTGAGTTCAGTAATAAATAATTATAATAGCTCCGGTCGTGACGTGGGTGTCAAGGTTATGAAGAGATTGTCTGAGAGTGATGAACTTAGACTTTTTACTTTCAACATGTTTGTTTGTAAAGTTGATGAGTTTGTTTGTTTGTTTAAACGCGTTAATATTAAGAAATACTGGATCGATTTTACACTCATACCTACATCTTGAACTTTCTGTTCTAGATTTTCTATAAAATATTATCTTTCTAATACCCAAACTGGAGATTATTTTTTAACAGCAAGTCATTAGCGAGATAAATGAAAGAGTGAAACCGCGAGGAAAAGCTAGTATAATAGATACAATAACACAGTTTCATAGTTCAAAGGTACCTACCTATAGCTTATATTAATTGTTATTGTAGAAAATTACTTAAACAACAAATAAAATTTTATATGCATATTATGTAACTCTCTGACTGTCTATCTGTCTGACTGATCTGACTTTTGCACTAAAACTATGGGACCGATTTAAAAGTATGGTACACACATAGTCTAGACTTCTAGAGCCTGAGATAGGACATATGTAGACTACTTTTAACTTTACATAAAAGTTTCCGCGGCCCTGGTACTCACAGGGCTCCAGAAGAAACATGGTGGGTTTAGTCAGTAAGAGTCTGACACTCCCTCACGCTGCACGCACCCACATCAAGAGGGGTCATGTGATGATTTCCCACGTATAAAAAGGGAAAAAGTAGTTTTGGTGAATGCTCATCAAATTAAAAGTATTTCGACATGGAATTCTATAATATATATAGTGACTGTGATGTGCCCTTGTAACGTTATTGTTGCATTTAAAAACAATTATTCAATTAGATGGCTCAACATTCAATAATTGAGAATTGGCGTAATTGTTATTTCTTTAGAGTATTTATTTATAGCAACGAGATTCACGCTTTTTAGTAAGTTTGATTGTTAAAAGGTGATCTCTATTGCAATTTCATCTATACTAATATACTTAATAAAAAGGAAACCCATTTTTGTTTGTCTGTTTGTTCCCTCCGAAACTACTGAAACAATTTGAAAAAGTCTTTCCCTGTTGGAAAGTTTCACTTCGAGTAACAAAGGCTATATTTTATCCCGGTACAGACAAAACGCGAGTAAAATCGGGTAGTTTTCCATAAAAAGCATTTCGTAACATTATAGTATTTAAAAATAAAACCATTAGGTACTTTTTCAGGACCTAATTTTAAACATACTTACAACGCAGCATATTGTACGTAATAAAATATAATAATTTATTACACACTACAATTTACAAACAGTTAAAAGCAAACTTAACTAAGTTACTAACACTAAGCATGACTCGAATAAAAACAATTTATTTATTTTGCAAATCATGTAGGTAAGTATTGAAAAACTTCAGCGGCTATAAATACATTTGCGTGAAGAAAACTGTATTTTTAATAAACTGTCAGAATGGTAGCAAGTTATTTAGTTTTCATGCATTATTCATATGGCTGGCTAATCGGCAATTATATCTTCTAGCTATTTAGGAGTCAAATTATAGATTCGTGTTGGTAGTCAAAAATTAAAAGCATTTTTAATGGGTTTACGAGTACTTTTGCCAAACCAAAACATGAATTCTTTCAAGTGGAATGGTTAAAAATCTTCATGACTATACTATAAACCTTTTGGTATTTATATTATTAACCTGTTTACAAAACCAAAAGGCAAGCAAGTAGGCTAAGCCAGAACTTGAGTAAGAAAATGCATTCGCATGAAATGTACTCTAGTCACATACCTACACACACATCTAGCCTTATAAAATCGCAACAAGACAACTTCACATGTTGATAAGAAAATCAACCTATTGTTTTCAATAACTTTAAAATCTTTACATAAAAAAATGTTTCAGTATAAACAAAGAGAAATAAATGTCATACTCTTATCTACTTTTGTAAGAGAAAAAACATAGGTAAGTATAACATTTTCTGAAAATTGCATTTCAAAATGCAAGTAGGTACTAGTGAACTGCAATGCTGAGCAATGACCCGCTGGGTTCAATTACGTTGATATTAACAAACCTGCCAGTTATTGCTATATGCATTAACTGCGAGCTCTATACATAATAGTTTACATACTTCTGTGGTTAGGATTGCGTGGAGTTGAAGATATGCGAAGCTATGTTTTAAAAAAAATATTATCGATGTGTATGGTACGTGTGTATGTTGATTCATATGGAAAGTAGGTTGTTGCTTGCGACTACTTTTGAAAGATTAGACTTTTTTATAAGAATTTGATTACTAATCTATCAGCCTTACTTATAAACGTGAATTAAATATAAGTAATACTTAAGGGCTCTTTAAGAAAAATCTTACTTATAAACGTTGCTTAATCATGTCTTAACTAACATTTAATCACTACTTAAGACTTTAAGTAGTTATTAGTTAAAATGTTGCTTAGAAGGTGATTAGAGATTTTATAAGTAAGGGGGTATATTACTAAATGTGTGTTACATTTCCAAAACTTGATAACGCACGCTAAAGATTCCTTTGCGTAGGTACAAATAAGTAGCGTATTTGTATAAATTATGTCACAAAATGATATTTAGGTATCTTAAGTTTGAATGGCGAAAACAAATACCAATGATTGCAATCTGAGATGCTTTTGTTAATTATATACTCAAACATACATATAGAGGTAGTTATGGTTCCCACAAGCCACAAGAGTTTCATTTGAAATTAACTGGAGCAAGAAAGCTCTGCCAAGAAATCATCATCAATCATGCCAGGATATATACAGCAAATCGGGATAGCTTCATAGCTTATTAAATAAGTTTAAAGCTTCTTCTACAAAATGCCAAAAACAATTAGAAACCCAATGTTATTCTGATGTACCAATGTCAGATCATAACTAATTTCATCAAAATCCGTTCAAAAAACACATGTTCAACTATGACGATTATAATTTAAATGTGAAACTATCTTCAGCATAGCATTCGCCTCGCTCGTAGTACACCACAACCCTAACTATTAGAACATAACTCAGTGTTGTTATTCCAAGCCGCTACTGGTCACGCGTAGTTTTTTACTAAACTTCATAAAACGTGTTTCTGATATGCACTTAGGATTAATTATATGGCCTATATGCAGAGGTCGTTGCTTCCATATGCAGCAAGCATTTTTATGAACGAAGAAAATATTTTTCATTTTTTAAAATAATAATTTTATTCACAGCTTTCTTCATAATTCAATATATTAAATCTACATATTTACAAAAAAAACTATGTCTAGTAGTATCAAAATATTCATCCGCAACGCTGTCAGCGGGGAACCATCGTGCCCAAAAGGCTGGCTGCATTGCCACGCTGGATGGCAATACATATCCTTTGGCCGAAGTATGGGCCAGCCTTTTGCTCATGAGTGGACTCCACTAAAAAGATTTGTACATAGAAGACAGAACTGTCTTATACAAATCTTCATTGACAAAGGTGATTCATTAAAAAGTGTTGCTCGTTGCGCCTTATGAATGCTATTAGCAATTTTCATGACGGGTTCCTCCGTGTTTTGAGTGTCTTACAAAAGAGTTGAGGAGGTCGGATAGTCAATCGTTCCACGTAAAATATTTGTAACTCTAGCAAAAGGTCAAATATTATATTAATTATGACTTATTTATTTATTGAATTTACAACAGAGGAAACCGATTTAAACTTCTGGACGTAAATTTTCGTTTCTGGATCTATTTGGTCATTTTTATAAGAACTAAAACCATTGTTTTAATTTACCATCTTGTATGTTTATGCACCTAATAAGTCCCTAAGTTGACGCATACAACAAACAGCCTACCAACAAACTGCTACAACTGTTGACATAGGAACTAAAACAAAAACGACACACATTCATCAGTCCCAGATATAGCAAGTTTCAACCGGATGAGAACTAACCATGGAGGAAGGAAAGATGGGAGATGCCATAATCCAGGTAGGTCAAGCGCCTTCTTCTATGTCAGAAAATCTAGGAATTTTTATTTGACCCACTTCCCAGCCATCGATTAGGATAAAATTTCGCACACGCTTTGAGTTCTGATGGCAATACATGACTAGCTAAGAAACGTTACAATAAGCATGTTTTTTAAACTATTTCTTTTTGAGACATCTATCGAAGGTTTTTGGTACCTATTACAAAAAATAGTCGGACCCAAAGAAGCTGTATAAAGACGAAGACAGTAACGTTCCTCGTCCCCCGCATTTTGGCACGCTACTTTCTTAGGTGATTTTCCGTAATGGCAACTCCTCTCATCTTTCCTTACTCCGTGGTGCTATCGAGTTCACGACCACCTCTTGAAGCCAGGCTTGGCAGACAGCCAAGAGTGAAGGTCAGGAGGTAAATGAGGATTTAATTCCTATCATGGCACGTCAGGTAAGTGTGGAGCTTATTAATTGTTCTACTTTTGTGTAAATGGATCTTTTTGTGTTTGAAAAAGTCATGAGTACCTATTGATGAAAGGTGATTGAAAATTTTGAACTAATTTATGGGTATTAGAGAAAATATGAAACACTTTTATGCACAAGAACTGGGCCAGAGAATCAAGTAAAAGATCTCGTTACTTCCTGTGTTAGATATACGCATATGTGGACATACCACACATTTTGGACGCAGATAGGTTACCTTATAATATATGCCCCTTTAAAGTAATTTATTGTATGTAACTCCAGCAAGTGCTTGCTACATTTTGAACGCATTTTGCAGCCTAGTAATCACCAAGCCTGATAGGTGGTGTATAAACGCACCACTTATAGCCGTTCCATTAAACTATCTAAGTGTAGATACGCTTACAAAAGATAGCATTTTGTCTACAATATCCCCATTCCAATAACGTTTAATTCCTTTCTAGTAAGCAGAGCAACAGGTAAGTACATATAGAATATTGGAAAGGCCGTTAAACACTCCTTGAAGCTTAAGAACAAAGGATTTGAAGCATCAAAAGTAGTTTCATTTAATTCCACACACACGTAATGTGATATAGCAGTAAACCGACTGCGGGAAGTGCGTACCCTCGTCCATGACACGAGATGGAGCGATAAGCCAGTTTTGAGGAAACTGACCCAAGGACTCGTCCTTGGTAGCCGCCGTGAATTCGCGGCCGGCGACTGCCTTAATATACTTTGTGTAACGGTGTCAAATGTAGGGCTGTTTTGGTTAATATAAGTGTGTAGAACTTGGTTATATCAATGTCTTAGACTTTGATAGCACCATACTTAAGGATGTGCTTTTTATGTATACTAATATTATGCAGCTGAAGAAATGAATGGTGAACATTTTGAGAGCACGTAAATGTCGGTGAGAGTGAAGGAATAGTGAGTGCACCTGTGTCCAAGCAAATGCGCTCTATGATATGTCCTGTGCAGCTGATAGATCTCCTTAGAGTAAACAGTCCTTATAAATATGATTTGGCTAGATATTGGGACTTTTTTTTAATCCTAAAACCCTCTATGACTAGAAGCAACCGTATCTAAAAAAAGTCATAAGTTCATTCATCAAATAATTTCTTAAAATTATATGTTAGTTTAAGTCATAATTACCATATTCTAATAGCCAAAAGACAACAGTTCACTAACCCAGTATTAAACAAAGTTTTGCGAAAGTATAATTATGGGCATTAGTTCGAAGGTGACATTATAATAAGGTTTCATGTCGACTCAACATAAAGATATGGTGCTTATGGGCTTGCGGCGTTGTTATTTGGTTCACCAACTTGGTTGCTTTGGTTGGTTGGGAAGTAGGATGAAGATTTAGACGTAGTAAGGGCTTAAAATAACTGAACAAAACTATTGATGCAAAATGAGGGAATCGGCTAGTTATTCTGTTTATTATTTTCTTATAATTATAAAGCTGAAAAGTTTGTTTGTTTAATGATTGCTTGAACGCGCTAATCTGGGGAACTAATGGGCCAATTTAAAAATGCCATATATTGGTGGATAGCCCATTTATCGAGGAAGGTTGTAGGCTACTACTTATTTATCCGGGTGCGCAGCGAAGTTCTTAGTTGAAACTAGTAAAACTGCTAGCGACTTTAGTTACCCTAGATGTCAAATAAAATAGAAATATTGTGCTTTTATGAATTTAACTTGTCCTCATCATGTACAGGTAATGTACTTCAGACATGATTGATTTCAGGTAAAACTATTAACAAGGTCTAAGCTATCTATAATTCATCGATTTCATTTCTCTATCCACAAAAATTAAATAATGAAGATAAAATAGTAACATTATTGAATTAGTTAACAATCTGTGCCGTCAGATGGCGCCACCAGTACGAAGTTAATGAATAGCTCTGGGACCTCGCTAATTACTACAATCAATCACGCGTCCTTGTTAACTTTGCTGAAATTTCGCTATTTACATATATACATACATATGTTGGTTTTATTTTAGTCGTTTGGTTCTGTTACGGTTTGTGTTTCGCGAATTTGGAACAACAGTTCATTAAGGAGTTATAATTTTCTACTGACGTAGGTTTAGGTTTGCGAAAATACACGTTTAGATAAAATAGCGAATAAGTTCTCAAAATATTATATAAAATCATCTCAAAATATATAAAAAGGAAAAATGACATTGCTTAATTTACGTTTGTTAAGAAACTCACGCCAATGGAGTATGTACCTAGATACACTTGCTTCTGTCAACGGTTTCAGCCGCATCCTGTAGGAACTACATCGCACAACTTTTTTCTAACTTCGAGGAATTAATTTAAGAAATACAAAAGCAAAAATACAAGAGAAGGGTGACAGTTGGACTGAGAGGGGTGCTCGCCTCGATGTCTCGCACACGCACTGTTGTAGTTTTGTTTAAAATGTGAATATCGCGCAGTAAATGGTAGTGAACCTAGGCTTCGCAGATTAGAATGGCACCCTTAGTGACTTGTCTCTTCTGCCCGCGCCATCCTGGTCGTGCAGATATGTGCCGACCAAGATGGCACCCCCCGAGATGTGGCACCCGGGGCGGACCGCCCCCTCCGCCCCCCCCTTACGCCGCTACTGATTGTGCCGGTAGTAGTTTAATTGCATTAATGGCCAAGAGCCTAGAGAGCATATCTAGAGAATAGTGCTATCATATACCTACCTAATTAAGCTTCTTGGACGTTTGCATCAATCGCTCTAATTCAATACACTCATCTTCAGGTTTTTCTCTCAGGTACATACTCTGACTGTTGCGTATGCACCATGTGCCCACCATAAACTGTCAACGTAGGTACACATCATGATTATGGCATCATTTTTTGCATTTCTTAACAGATACGAGTCCTGAATATTTGAAATAGTTGTATTTTTAGAAAAGTACTTTAGAGCTGTATTTTCTTTAGATTTGGCCCCAACGTCCATACAAGTTGCCCATTGTTGGTCTCATTTTGCAGGACACGTTGCCTAGATAGGCAGATAGTATAGTCTACATATACACTACATTTTAGGCACTTTGTGTACCTACACGGACCAAATATGTCTCCCGCTTCCTCAACCTTCAGTTACAACCTGTCTCCTCGATACATAGCCTATCTACCTAACAGTGAAAGAATTTTACAAATCGGTCCAGTGGTGCTTGAGATTAGCACGTTCAAGCCAACAAGCCAAACAATCTTCAGCTTTATAGTACCTATTAATACCTATAGATTTACAATAACATCGCATTTGGTCACATTTACACAATCCCAGATTATTACAATATTTTTTTCAGATTCTCCTATAAAAATATTCATATCACGTAAAAATCTAATTAAATGCCCCCTAATCGATATAACCAATCGAGTCAGTGTTAGCAGGAATCGAGTGGTTATTCCCGGTAAAGCTGACATTTGATTGGTTACCGGCTAGTGGTGAGCGAATGTTTGTCGAGTGCAGTAGTACCGATACAGTGCACGTGTTATCGATCCGAACTGGACTGAATGTAGTAGAGGTAGCAGAGAAAATTGTATGGAATCCTCCTTATTTATTTAACAAGTTCAGAATTTATTAATCCATGTTAAAATCGGAGAAAATGTATGGTTATTAAGAGGGTAAAAGATTTTCGACATCTTGACGAGTATAAAAATGTATAATGTATAATGATTTATTGTAATGAATTATTATTTGTTAATTATCTATATTATATTTAAATGTTTTAATCTAAATCATATTTGTGCGTCTATATCGTCTGCAGTTTTTATGCCTATGTTTTGCAAATAATACATGACTTTGGAAAATCCTTTTGGTAAATGAAAAAAAACTGCCAAAGCTTGTAAAGGATATAAAGAAAATAAAGATTTTTTTTATGTTTTTATTATTACTGGAATTCAATGTGTTTTCAACATGTCGTAAAGAATAGTTTTTCGCGTGTAGACAATTAAAATGATTACTAAACCTAGATTTTTTCTATAACATTCAATGTCACTATGTCTTATGTCACCTTGTCACCTAAAAACCTAAAGAATTACTACTACAAAGTAATATAGCATGACTCATCCATCACTGTATTCTTTCAAAGTCAAAGTCAAATGATTTTATTTCATTTAGGCCTTTACAAGCACTTATGGACGTCAAAAATATAAATAAGTTTGATTCTAGTTCAAATCGACTTAATATTATAAAATGCGAAAGTTTGTATCTACGGATGTTTGTTCCTCTTTCACGCAAAAACTACTGGTTGTATTTTGATGAAACTTAGCTGGCTGTGATATAGCTTGATATCAGAATGAATAACACATAGGTTACTTTTATCCGGGTGCGGGTAGTAGTTCCCTTGGGACGTGGGTAAAACCTCTGGCAGGAGCTGGTTAACAATAATAACAACGAACTCCATGTATTATATTTTGCTAACCTCATCAATATATTTAGTTTCTTTCTATAACAAGTTCAAGGGTTTCACAAGGATATTGTAAATATTTTTGTTGCTTTAGTTAAAGTCAATATACCGACCCTGACTTACGAGGTATGAAAGTATGAACGCGTATGAAATAAATGTAATGTTAAGAACAGTGTTTAGTAGATTGTTTCTCAATTTCATAATATGTTTCTGAGGCAGAGATGTTAATGAATGAAATAAATTCTTGTTACTAAAATAATTCAATTTCTATCTAACTAATACTATCTAAGTTTCCAGAACAATTATTTCAATATGTACTTACCATTGTGTCTTATGTAATGTTAAGACGCCTATTATGAGCTTAGAGCATTTTCGGTAAAAATCCCTGAACCTGCTGGTATTGTTAATGTTAACCTAATCAATTATGATCATGAAATATGAATTTTGAGTAGATAGGTAAATCAAGCAATTCAAATTCTTTTAAAGCAATTCTACTCATAATAATGTTGTATGCAATAATTCCTAGTAATCTTAAATCTAAAAAAATAATTCACGTAAACTGACTAACGTTCTCTGTGGACGCTACACATGACGCGGCGCTATCAAGTTCAGTGACTCACGGAGTCGAGAGCTGACTCAGTACTACTGTGAGAGACCACTAATATACACTTATTGTTTAGCCCTACTCGACCACTTTACAAACTTATTGTTTTACTGGTAGAGGGTTGAAGAATCGTAACATTCTTAGGAGCTCTTCGGGGTTAGCTTTTGAAGGGTTAAAGGGATGTTTTAGTCTATAAAGATGCAATGACTATTTTGCTGAGATGGATTTCTCGCTGGGGTCTGTGAATGAGCTTATATCTTACAAGAGTTTGGTGGGAAATGAAAAATAGTTCAAAGACTAACTATAGCTTACCAACTGCATCACCACCGCATATTTCAGACATATAAGGTCTGTCGTTACTCTGTACGTAACCACTTGCCTAGCCTTTTCCCAACATGTTGGGGTAGGCTTCCAGTCTAACCTTATGCAGCTGAGTAACAGTGTTTTACAAGGAGCGACTGCCTATCTGATCTCCTCAACCAACTTAGCTACCGGGCAAGGGATCTTGGTAAAACTGGTTGTCAGACTATTACTTCTTTGGAATAAAACCAAAAAATATTGCTAAAGTTAAAATGAAAAACTGCATCGCCTGATGGTCAGTTGTTGATTAAAAATTATAACATGAAAGATGGGATTTTTTCAGCTTGAAAATTTTATATTTAGCGTATAATTTGCCATGATTACAGCGAAATATTTCATTCGCCGCGACGGTTGAATGCTATATGACTGCATTTAATTAACATAAAATATATGCCTAATTACTTTTATGATGCACCAAAAAACTTTTAGGTCAAACATGAAACGTTCGTTCCTAACTGTATGAATATTTTCTTGTTAGCTTTTAATAGCGCCTGTATAGTGTATAGTCAAGTGGCGGCTGTACTCAAAATTAGATTATTCTTTTTCAGATTAGTCTAAGAGTCTTGGACTTTTTGACCTAAAATGTCTTTGTTATTGATGGTGAGAACTGGCGGAAGAAACTCCTTAGCAAGACATGTTTCGTCCCAGAGAAATCCTATCAAATTATCAACAAATTTTGCTACATTAAGTGTGCAGCCTCAGTGGGGCTTAGGCTCTGCGTGTAAACAAGTAATTTAAATGCATTTTTACATTAATAATTGTAAAGATGGTTTTTTTTTGGACTAACAGGCTATTCTAAGCTCAGACTAATATTTCCCCCTTTATTATTTTTGTAAATTTAACAAACTTTATTAATTAAGTAACTATGCAAGACTAAATAGGTTCTTTGATTGACTGTTAAACTAAAGCCAATCAGTTGGTTTTACAAAAACTGCAAAAGTAATCTAGTAAGTTATAAAATCATCGCTGGTCTTGTATTGTGCCCCTAAAATACTAACTCCAACAATATTTTCCGTATTATAATTAAATTTGGCTAAAGTATATCATAGCTATGATTAATAGTGTAACAGATAGGGCAGCTCGCATGTAGGACAAGCCTGTCGGCGCGTCGATGGGGATGACTTGTCGAATATCAAGCCGGATAGATACTGCTACTTATGTAGGTATAACAGATATGAGAATCATTTATTATTTCTACATATATGTAAGATCTACTAGCCTTTTGGCACCCATATAAAAATTTAAAAAACTCAATTTCAAAATCCATTCTTAGGCTCTTAAAAATCTTAAGATATCTGTGTACCAAATACTTATTTCATTGTTTCGACGTGAAAGAGCGACACACATTAGTTACTTTCGCATAAATAAGCATTAAATGCCAATCCAGAGATAAACAATCAGTCTTATTTGTTTTTATGGCAACTAAATGTAATTGAAAATGCCCACAGAGTATATTACAGCATATGTTCTTTCTTAAGCCATTTGCATTTGGTTCGTAGTTTTAACGTGAAAGCAGAATGAAAAAACAGCATTAAATACCCCTAGTATTTAATCCTTTAGTATGTAAACATTACAGAGCTACTTATTTGTTTTTATGGCATTAAATAACGGCAAGTAAATGTAATTTTACAACAAAAGGCACATGACACTAGCCGGTGCATTGGCTAGTTCATTGCGCATGCGTGCATTTACACGTGTTACAGACGCATCTGCCGTGACCTTCAGTTTCGTGAATTACAGCAAACTGCACCTTATATCACCTACTAACTATATATCCTTACAGATCCTACTAACTATATATCTATCAATCTTTCGCAGATATCACATGCCACATCACCTATCTAGCCGTTTTCAATGTTGGGGTTAGCTTCCAGACTAACTGGATGCAGCTGAGCAGCTCAGCTGATCTGCGTGGCACATAGAGCGTCTGCCTATCTGACCTTCTTAACCCCCCTTGGTAAGACAGGTTGTAAGACTTTTTGTCAATAAGTTTATCGCCTATAGTAATTCTTCTATACGTCATCTTCTATACCTATCTGTCATCGAGGTAAATAAATTCCACTATTGCTCACTTACTACATGTACAACTTATCGAAAACAAACAAAAATATTCACCTACATCAAGCCTATAATATTAGTAAAGATAGCAGCACAATTTGAAGAAGGAATATTAAGCACCACTTTACTGTAGATATTAAATATAATCTTAGAAAAGCGTTAGAAAGACGATTGAGTTAAATTAAGTACACAAGTGCACAATCGCGTAAAAAGTTTTTAGACACAAGCAAGTGAGCAAGGTCGTCTGTAACATTGACAAACTGCACTGCAGCCTACAGCTAATTACTTATTTACTTCACACCTTACTTGCATTCATTAATAAAGTAAAATAATAGTTTATTTCCCTATCCTTTTTCTTTATGAAGCAAATTTTCATTTATATTCTCACCAAAATAATAGATAAAGATTAACTAGTTAATATTTTTGTTTGTTTTTTTCCTTAAAGCTCCGAAACTTCTGAGCCGACTTGAATAATTCTATCACTGTTGGAAAGTTACACTCTTCCCGAGTAACATAGGCTATATTTTATCCCACTACGAGCAAAAATTTTAATCATCAATAAAAAAACTGTAATTATTTAACATATATTATGTTGTAGGGGTAAAAATATAACATTTTGTCTATTTCTTCATAATAAAAATAATACATTGATTATAAGGAAAAACTTACGAAAACATGTCTTTCATTTTGTACCTAAAACATGTTCAAAGGATCTCGTAGCAAAATGGCTACGAACTTGCTACGACGCGTGGCAAGATTATTTACGATCAAGGTTAGGTTGTTAAAATGCGAATATAAATTATCTATACATACATGTTTCTAGTGTTTTTAATAAAGGTTTAATTAATTCTTTATTTTTGTTAATCTACTAATATTATAACTGCGAAGTAACTGTGTGTGTGTGGCGTCTATCGCTTCACGAGGTGACTTCTGAATCTATAGATAAATTAGGATATTATAATCACTTTTTCTATGTAGGTATATGTAAGCGAGCTATTTATCTTTCGGCCTGTGGTGAAACAACGAGAATAATGTACTAGTAATTACACATATACAACACATATTTATATTGAAAAAGCCAATGGTATGTTGGTTACAGTTTCTCGATAAAACGGCTGAAAAGATTCATATAAAATCTAGTATCATGACAGAGGGAATTTCTTTGAACTTAGGAACGTCAAGTAGTTATTTTATATCGCGAGAAAACCCACAGTAAATAGCTAGTTACTCAAATTAATTTGTAAAACGAATTGGCTAGCTGTTAAGTTTTCGCCTTGAGCTTGGACTAAAGTCTAGACTTTTAGTCAATTGCAAGTCCTACAAGGTTATGTGAACATCGTGTAAGTAATTTAATGGAAAACTAGCCGTTTTCGCGGATTCGCCTGTATTTACAACAAATACGCTAGTTACTGAAAAACAAAAAATTCTACGTTGATAAAAAACATGTAAGCTTCTTTATTTAATGTCATAAAGCTGAAAAGTTTGTTTATTTAAACTTGCGAATATCAGGAACTACTGAACTGATTTGAAAAAAATCTTTCTGTGTTAGATAGACTGGGAAGTTTTTATCTCTAGTAGAGTAGCTTATGCGGTATATGGGTGAAAGCTTGTTGGCTAATTACCATACCTTTCATGGTATTTATTAGATAAGGACTTTTCATGACTTAAATATTAAAAACTTCACGGAGTTGTTGGTAAAGAAAACGGACTTCAAAAACCTAGGAAAAGGAAGAGGTGTTATGTGCCATAAATTTAATCGGATAAATAGTGCAATCCTCGTGGTATGTACATTTTTGTGGTCAGTAGCAAAATTCAAGGTTTTTTTTCGAGTGTTTTAAGGAAATAATAGTTATTTGTTATACAAGAGTGCAAAGTTGCTTTTTAACCGCGGGCTCAATTTTGATGACCGAGCAAGCGAAGGATTCTTATAAGGATTCATAAAACGATACTTACTTAATTAGAATCCTGAGCGATAGTGAGGGAATCAAAAGAGCACAAGGTGAAAAATCTTTGCACTCGAGTGCAACACGTAACTTTTCATCCCACCTCATCGAGGAAATTTCTAAACTTAAAAAAAGAAAATGGCGCGCACGTCACACATGGCAAATTAAAAAGATGTACCTATTAAAGTTCATTTATTTGAAAACTCAGTTTAAAAATAAAACGAGGTTAAAAATCTATGTAAAACCAATAATAAAAATTACTTAATTAATTGAATCATTATTTTTAGCAGTATTCTATTTGTTTAATATGTATTAGTTTGAAAAGTCTTATCAAGATCACATGGAGTATTGCACACGATGTTCTAAATTCAAATCACTTTGCCGCTCTAGAGGATAAAAGCGGCTTTTGCGCTCAGATATCAAAGGGTAAAACTACTATTTCCGAGATGGTGGGATGAAAAATCTATTTCTGTAAATGGTAACATTACAAGCATAAAAAATTAAACGTTAAGGTAAAATAATACCTGACCAATAAGAACTTATTTATGTTTTAGGATTGAAAGATAAAATATGACCCTTGAAAAAGTGGAGCACGGAAATGCTTGGTAGCTATACTTATTACAATATTGCTTGAGTTCTGAAAAAACAGGTTTTACGTAGATAGCATACACGACATCTTTATTTTGCAATAATTAATGTAACTGCATAAAGCGATACTTACTTAATATTAATTTAAATCCAATTTAAGGGCACACAGCACACACTAAAACAGTATTTTTTTATTACAAAACAATTATTCCAAGTCACTAGTTCACATTTTTGCTAATATTTTACAAAAACACACATTTAGAACGTCATCATTTCAATTTTATTTTGAACACGTAATATAAAACGTAAATTGCCACCATTTTTAATTTTCTGGCGCGAAAGTAAATCGTTGCTGTCATTTTTGAATTTCGAACCCACGCACACACTCACACATAAAATTAATATAACAGATTGAACATTGTTTCCTTGTGAAAAAAGTACACATGAAGGTTAGATTTTAGTTTCTCGGCCATGATGCGAAAATTTTGCATATTCAACACTTTTTGCACATAAAAAAATTATATTAGAATATTAAAAACACTGGATTGGTTGTTGGCATGATCTTTTTGTAATTTTTTGTTAAAAAATAGTTGTTTATTATTGTTTTGTTTTTAGTTTCTAAGGCTACGCTATGTCTTGCAAGGCAGTTGTGTTACAACTGACCATTGTGTGAAGAAATGGGGGGGATTGTGGGGTGGCGTCGGGGGGGGCGCCGTTAATCACATGGGGTGGAATAATTTTGTTTTTTAATTACGCCAAGGTGCGTTCGGCAGCGGATTTTACTGTTATTGGTGGTATTTTAGGTTACGATGTCATGTTCAGAAATACGTAGTGTGTGATGATTTTATCCGGCGCCGAATGGAATGAGGGCAACATGTTTTTACTCTATTTTCATTCTAATATGGCGTCAAAAAGTATTTTTGTTAATTTTATTATGAAAAAACAGTTTTACATGTTTTATTATTTTTTGTGTAATGACTTACAGTGCTAAGTTAATTTGAATAAAGCCAACCTTGTGTTGTTACATGTGGCTATTGAAATAATTTCATTAATTAAGAGTTTACCGTACATTACATGTGTGGCATATTGTTAGGCGATGTTGGACTCGAGGCTATGCGGTAGCTGGGAGTTTATTTGCTTATCTCTGGTTTATGTTGACACTAAGCTTGAGGAGGTGAGCAGGGATGAAGGCAGTTTTTAAAAATGTAAAATATATTGTGAAGTTGTGGGTGACAGTGGTCGCCTGTTTAACGAAACAAAAAAAAATGCTTGTTTGCAAGATTGTGTTTCGTTCTGAAAGTTTCAGGATTTTCTCAATTACGTAAAATTTCTCCTCACTGAGAAAAAAAAGGTTGTGGTAAGCACCTTAATGCTGACCACTGTAAAATTAAATGGTTGTCATTCATCCAAAACATTACATGATGATGCAAAAGATACCTAAAACTGTCTTTATTAGAAATACAAAAGTAAGTAACTCTGTCTGTCTGTTTGATTATACTTATGTCTGTGTGTCCGTCCAGCTCAATGTACCTAGGTAGGTACTCCGATATTAGGGTGCACGAAGCAGTTCCCTCACAATTTTAGTAAAACAACTAAGTAGTTGGACAATAAAACGATTTCTTAAATGGTCAACATAAAAGCCCAAACGGCCAAACGAGAAACATTCAATAAAGTTGTTCACCAGTATTACAAGCGGTTCCATCCTTCAACACAAGGTTTTATACAGTGACCGTGAACACGGCGTTATTAGAATATATTACTTTTATACACTGGATTTCGAGCTTTTTTTGTTAGTAAATTACTGGTGTAAGTAAGTAGTTAGCTAGTAAGCAAGTTAGTAGGTACAACTAGTACGTACCAGCTTTATTAATGTATTGTAAGATTTTTTACTAAAATTCAAGAATTTGAGTTTATTTTTTACTAAAACACACCATCTATGTGTGATAGGCCTTTGCCCTAAAGTAGGACGATAAAAAAGCTGATGATGACAATTAAACTGGACTAAACAAACCAGGACTTGCATTATTGTATCTAGGATTCGTATCGTGGATACAAAAGGAAAACTAAAAGATAAGGAGGAAGAGTTTTCTAAACTTTACAACGAGGATTTTATTGTTTGTTTGCACCACAGATACTCCAAAGCTCCCGGGAAGCCAAACCAAGTGAAACACCACTTGTCACATTAATATTGTAAAGACGAAAGTTCATATTTAATGAAGGTTAATGTGCTTTAAAGGCCTATGTAACTTGTAAACTTAAGCAGTAATTCAGCTATAGAAATACGTTTAGGTCCAAGATAAATTAGTGTGATTCAGCACCGACAGCAGCATAATGAGTAATATGCGAGCGGGGTTGCCGACCCTACCTCCGAGTAGGCAGTGCGTATATACGTATGTCGTAGTCATGTTAGACTGGCTTATTAAATGAAATGCTCGATACAACTCGATAAAGAAACAAAATATAAAATTCATTTATTCAAAGTAGCCTGAAAATTAGGACTTTTTGAAGGTTAATGTTACAAAAGACAATAGGTACTAAAAACACCCGCCCTTCACCATTTCTTACGAGTTTTTTTAGTAAGAAGAAACGACGGAACAAACTGCCCAGCTACTAATAATTTCATCAAATGTCGCCAGCTTTCAGGTATCGGTAACTGAGGAAAGATTTTAATAATTATTTCAGTGTTAGAAAGCCCATTGATCAAGGAAGGCTAAATATAGACTACTTTTTATCCTGGGATGCTTAATATTTTCCAGGAGACGCGGGTGACACCTAAATTCAGTGCTGAATTTTTCAACCAGATTAGCGAGACAAAAAAGCAGTATCTAATGAAGGCGATGAAGGTTAATTAATATTGTTTAGCGGAAAGTATTAGCGTCATGTAGTACATTAAGTAGATAAGAGCTGTTATTAATACCGCCGCACCTGTGTTGCGGAATACCAATTACTTTAATGTTTTGGGTTGAGGGTTTTTAGAGCTTACGATGTTTTTAGTGGGTCCCTAACAAGCCAGTCTTTTTCTTTTTATCGAGTTAGATCACCCAACAAGCCCTAGTGTCAGAATTCTCTAACAAATAGTCGTAACACGTTTTTAGTAGCCATACCTATAAGAGGACGTTCGAAGTAGCACCAGTAATCAAAAATATACGTGGAAACCGGCTGTCGTGGTATCGGTATATTATGGGTAGGAATGATTATTAATATTGAGAGCAATGTTGAGTAGGTATGTGATTGGATGGATACTTACGAAAGGGATAACATACACTTTAACATTAAAAAACCACTCTTACCATTTAGACCCGAGTTGACTGACAAAATGGGCTTTTATTGATAAACATAAGTGTTGTATTTTACAACAAAATAGAACAAAGTCGTCTCGCCATCGTACCGTAACCCAAAACAAAGATTATCCAGTACAGCGTGCAGTCTAGACCGCACCTCTACAGGCCTTCAAACGAGCAGTAAGTACACTCGTCAACTGGGAGTTAGCGGTCATTAGCGGCTCGAGGGACTTAGTCATGAAAACTAGCAGTAGCATGTGATTTCACCCACGTTCGGGGAGAAATACTCTACTACTACTACTCTATGTAGTCTCCCTTCTTAATCCCTTGCGCAATTTCCTTGTCTACTTCCATTAGTATTCCTTTATAAATCACCCCTATTTTAACCCTTAATAGTCTCCCTATGTACTTTTTTGTGCACTCTCTTGTACTTGCTCTATATTTTCCCTTATGTATTTCTCCTTTGTACCATGTTCAGGTTTATGCATATAAAACGTAAAGAATATATTTCAATCATTCATTTATTACCTCATTATGTAAGGAATACAATATTGGCAGCTACCGACTGCGGTGTGACTAACAGATAATTATATATTAAAGTATTTAATAATATTCACAAATTAAAATTTACAAATTGTATCGCTAATTAGTCACATACAAAAATACAGGAGAAATTATAATATTGCTATATTTTTATTGCTTTTGATATATTTTAAATGTCATATTTCATGTAAAATAAATTCAATGGACAAATTGATTAATATTTCATCAATAATTAAAATTAAATACAATACTTCATTGAAATCACTACCAATATTTTTGTATCCGACTTTAAAAACTATAAAGTAGATACGTAATACGAATAATTTGCTGAAAATCATTTAGATCACAATACGGATTGAACTGAATACAAATAATATAATAACGTTTATAATTACACAATGTACAATTCTATACAACTTAATTAATAAGATTATCAGCTGTGTGACGGATGGACTGGATGGGAAAACATACCATTTTTAACGAAACCATAGAAAACAGACTTCATATCGAAAAAAAATTTACTCGACATTAAAAAATGATGGAAATAAAGTATAACAGTCTTAATATCAATTGATTAAATCGTACGAATAGTTACAAAAAATAGGGATGTCAAAGTTCGATGAAAGTAGTGATTAACTAAAGCGTACGACAAAATCGATTGATTGAATTTATCGAGTACACTTCTGTCATTTCATAACGCCAAAGAAGTCATAAAATGCTTTAGATGTTAATTTTCTAAAATCTACGTCAATTTAATAAGAAATCTGTTATTTTTCTGGCAACTGTCAAAACACTGTTTTAAGACAAGTCTGAAAGTTATACAGAGAATAAAACTGCAAAATTGATCCTTATCACATTGACATTCGGTTCAAAATTCTCCAAAACATGTTAGAAATTAGATACTTCACTAGAAATAAGGTAGGTCCATCTTCCCTTCCGAGGCAGCCAGCTAAAAGATATTTAAGGCACCAAAATAACTATACAATCACTAAAAACTACTGAAATTTAATGAAAAACAAAAAATGGATGACGTTTGAACATTTTATACACAAATACATAAATGCTTATTATAATGCGTTTGTGAAGTTATTAATTCAATTAAAATATATAATGGTAAAGACAGTCAGAATTGTACAATTTTAAATAATCGAAGCGGCAGGTACATATGTATCTTTTTATTTTTACTATGCAAGAGACTACTGTAACTTTCACGTAACTGGGTTGAGGGCGTCAGATAGGCAGTCGCTCCTTGAGGCACAGTGGTACTCAGCTGCATCCGTTTAGACTGGAAGCTGATCCCAACATAGTTGGGAAAAGGCTAGCCAGAAGATGAAGTGACACCGTGAGAAATACCTATAGATTTCATGTTACGATCACAAATAATCAATTCCTAAAATATCTAAAAAATATTTTAGCAAGAATTGGACATTGGGTTTTGGTTAGTAATGGAATTCAATATTAGGGGATAGAAGGAATAATTCTTGTAAAATGGCGTCTTTGACTTTAAAAGTTCTGACTGTTGGATATTTTTGGAAATTGATAATTCATAATCAAACATGGGTTAGGATACAATACTATAATTATTATAGAAAAATTGTAATGTCTCCTTGCAAAAATTGAAAATTCTTTGAGAATTACTTCTGACTGCCTAAAAACATTATTTATTTTAATTTTCTTAATATAAATGTGTGTTGTACGGTATATTGTTTTCAATAATATTGGCAGTTATTTAACAACTTAAATAAAGTTGCTTTGACGTATATATAAGTTATCAAAAACAGAATCTGAAATGAATTTTTAACGCGGATTTTTCGTATTTCCGAAATTGCCAGATTCTAGTGACAGATCCGTTTATTTTATGAGCATTGAAAATAACAAAATATTCAACTAAAGAATATATTACACAGATTAAAATAAAAATGCTATCAATTGATGAATTTAGACGGAATTAAAACAATAAATAAATGAATGAGTATATTGTATGGAATTCAAAATCATTCATTCTTATTGCTCAAAATATTCAACCTTTATACTGAAGAGAAAACTTTAAAGAAGTCCAAAATATGACATTTTCAACGCCTGAAAGTAACATGTCAACAGTTATTATGCAATTTTCAAACTTAATTAAAAGTAATAAAGTAGATATTTGAATGACATATTTTAGACTTCAAATAAAGTTTCAAAAGCAACATTTACACTAATCAACGTTCGGGTTAATCTTACAAAACGTATTTATTAAAATCACATATCTTTCAGTACAGATTTCAGTATAGCGCCCTCCGTGTTCCTAGTTTGGTTGACACCGGTGTCGAGACTTTGTGTCAGGACTCTCGGCTCTCGGTCGGACTCTCGCGAGAGCTGGGAGGCGGTCTCTATAGAGTCTATGTTTTGGAATAGAAGGTTGCTTGAACTGGTTGAGGGGTTGCGACTGTGGGTTGATTTCGGTATGGCAGCTATTGGGGGCGGGCCTGGAAGAAAATAGGTCAAGTTATAATTTTTGGCCACTAACACTGGAAAAGGGCATAGAACTTAGGAATCAATTCAAAAATTTAAAGGGACGCAATTTTTAGGTTCAAAAACCTTTCTGAAGTAATTCCATTATAAAAGAAAATCCAGTCATTTATTTTAGATTACTTTCATTTCAACTAGATAAACATACAATGATTGACATACAAGAAATGGCATTAAATCATACAGTCAACCATATATTTTCGTTAGATTACATACTATATTCAGTGAATCCCCCTTACATACCAACTGATAGGAATAATGTAAACTAGTATTCAATCTATTAAATAACCTCAAATTTATAATTTGTTACGTTTTATCCTCACCTATAGCAGAATTCTTCCTCGAACTAGGCGTATTGCTCCTACTCCCAGTGCTCTGAGCTAGCGTCATCATGTTCGGCAGCTGAGCCCTGGGCTTGGACTCGTTCTGTAAGAACTTGACGAACTCGGCCGCGAGGCTGTCGGGGGCGGCGGACGAGCGGGCGAGGCCGAGACGCTCGCACTCGCTTTGATTGAAGTCGAGGACTGTTGAGAGGACGCGGAGGACTTGTGTTCTGTGGGAGAAGAGGTTATTTGGATTAGTAAGAGATTGTTTTGATTGGTGATTATAATGTGCGACGTCATAAATTCTTTAAAAAAAAGGATGTTCAGTTCACATCTACTCTCTAATAATCCGATTATCATTTGTTACAATATTAAGAACGACGGTCATATACCACAATTTCATTCGAAGGAACATGTAATTTCAATAATTGGCATTTAAAAAGGAACTTGATATCGTTCTGATGCTGTATATTTGTCGTCAAAAATCTAATCTCTATAATAAGCTCTAATAAACGTAAATGAAAGAAAATAAAATAACAATATTTTAGGTGACATAAAAGAGAGTTAATTCATTAATAAAAGATATGGCAATTGGGTACAAAATACATCAAAACTACTCACTTGTTAGTACTGTTACCGCCAGCAGTCATGACGTAGTTGATCACTAAGTTCTTCACCAGATTCTTATCCACTTTATCCTGCTGGTTGGAGATGGCGTTGTAGTAGCGCTCCTCGGCTGCAGCTACCGATGTCTGGAGTGTCCGGACTGGATGTCATAGAGTTTACGATTTAAGAATGTTCCAACAATAATTAAAATACTGGGTGTCCCATAAGTCCTTTGAAATCTAAATTTCGAATAAAATTTAAATGGCGCGCGGGAATGGCATGCGGGGTGCGAGGATAGCATCAACGGTCTTTGGGAATTCATTCGCCATGGAAAGTTTTACCGTAGCGGACCGTGGTTTTTGTGTGCGTGAGTTTTATGACTCATGTAATATTTCATTTTCGTTGAAAGAAGAATTGATCTTCTAAATATTGACTAAATAAAAAAATACATTCAAACATTTCAGTACTATACAAAATTACAATAATAACAATCAGACAAAATCAAATAGAAATTTATAAAAAAAAACTATTCTACTCTTACCATGCATCTAGTACATCTTCATTCGTAGCATCGTTGCGTGCGCGCACACGACCTCAAAGTATTATTCAGCCACTGGGTAGGGGCTCGGAAACCTCTCACACTTTACCGTTAATACATAAACAATAATATACATGATATATCACTAAATATCAGCCAATAAAAATGTGTGGATGATTTTGTCCACATAAGTTATGCCCATCAGGGCATGATAATGTCGTCCATATACAAAATTTGTTAACAATATGCAGTACTCGTATATTCCCATTAGATATAGGATAAATACGATAAAACCTCAAATATTAACAAATTGTAACAATATGGTGTTAAAAAATGTCTTGTAGAAGCAAAAAATATGAAATACAACCACAAGACTAGCCAACGGGATTTGCCAGTAACTTCTAGGCATGTCAAGGCAGGACTATTTTATCGTCTGATATTCGAGTGATTATAAAGATGCTAAATAATACTTAATAGTGAAAATTCAAGTATGAGCGATCCCCGTCTCCCATTTATTAATTTCACCAGTACCTGAAGTAATACTCAGAGGCAATGTGGCAATTACGGCGATCTTCTAGTTCTACGCGTCTACGGAATTTGGAGCATTCAAAATAAAATAACAAACTATATCTGTTTTGGATATGTAATATGTTTCAGGTAACCATGAATATTTAAAGATTAATATTTAATACCTTCTTTTTTTTAAGTCGATTTTTTCTAGGTTCACATATCCAAAACAAATAAGGACATAAACAAAAAAAACAACATTCACAAAACATTCAAACAACGAGGTGTTGCAAGACATTTACTTGCATGTGCTTCATGAAAATATAATGCAAGAGAGATTGCAACTGCCAGATATTGAAAGTTAATTATTATGCTGAAAAAAAAAACTGATTTTAGATAAACCTTTTAAAGTTGAATTTATATTCAAAAATAATTGTACTGACAGTCACAACCTCAAAAAAACAACATTCACAAAAAATATCAAAAAGCGCAAAATAATAAAAATGGTGAAAACACATAGACGACACGACGTGAAGCCGTTACCCTCAGTCAAACCCCATATGGTAATCTGAGTATCGCGGCCCGCCATTACCGGGTGTCAACGTGACAGCTGTCAGAAGTGACAGCTGTCATCGCGACGGGTGACGGCTGCCGCGGCGTTCGAAAACCTCACAGTTACCAAATGAGATTAAACCGAAGAAGGCAGAAGCGCTGGTCTTGTTTCTTGTATGCAAAGCTGCTATAGACGACGGTACTCGTTTCACTGTGTAATACTTTTTTTACTAAGTTAAATATGTATAGTATTATGACTACATGTAGCTTATATGCCTTTTACAGAAGCATTGGCGATTAAAATACCAGGTATTTTTCTTACTTATGCAACAGGATATACCTATAACATCTCTGGTCTTATTTAGTACATTAATATGACCTTTTTATTTATTTTCCTCTGTAATAAATTGATCAGACTATCTGCATAAGGCACCTAACCGCAAAAAAATAGCAAACACGCTGTATTATTGGGCAACAAATCCTCCATATTTTACCTCGAATTGTTGCCCAAAAACAGCTGAACAAAACAACATACAATACACTAAAGGTGACTTACACCATTTAACTAAAACGACAACCAAATCACAACCAGCCTTGAAACTGCCAACCAATCAAATCGATGATTTGACAGCTGAAAAACTACCGCCATTGGTCAAATCGGCAACTTAACAACTGAAAATAGTTCGTCTATCATTACAGTTAAATGGTGCAATTCGCCATAAAACACACTTGTAAGCTGACACATATATAAAATTGTTATTTCACTTACATTGTGTCATGGAGCTATGTGAGTTCCCAGTTCGGCCGCATACCAACTGGTAGTCTGGGAGTCATCAACCCAGAATTACCAGCTGATATTTGGCTGAAACTCGGTTACTACGGGTCTAGCTGGGTAACTACGGAGCTAGGTTTGTAGGTAGGAATATGGTGGGTACTGATTTGTCAAACATCC
Organism: Helicoverpa armigera; assembly: GCF_030705265.1. Lineage (NCBI taxonomy): Eukaryota > Metazoa > Arthropoda > Insecta > Lepidoptera > Noctuidae > Helicoverpa > Helicoverpa armigera. The sequence goes on along the minus strand of NC_087147.1, from coordinate 620,801 downwards.
TTTTTTTTGTCGCGAACAAATGTACGCCAACAATTTTGGTAAAATCTCGCCGTATGGTATAAGGCAACTTGAATTTTGAGAATGTGGACATATGAATAAGAAAATACGAAAATATTATTATTAAATTCAATATTAAGAATAGATTCAGTTAAGTGTAAAAAGACTGCAGAAGAAGGTGTGTATAATATTTTTAACTTCGCAGAAATGACAGACATGACCTAGGTATTTTTTGGAAATGCAGATAATATAGATACGGTTGAACAAATCAATACCCATATTGTACAACAAAATGGCAATCAGTCAGATCTAATCTAAATTATAAAACAAAACACTACATTATTTATTAGAAATGCATCGGCCATGAGAGATAATAATATTAACAAAACAGATAATCTAAAATGTATGATACAATTTATTCACAAATTAATGTAACATTCGTCAGCTATCCTACACTAATAAATTCAATTTTTTGGGAGTTTAATTGTTGTAAAAGGGATTGCGAAAATGACAAAAAATGCATCATAGAGTAAAACAATATCATATAATTCAACAGTATTTTCATTTATTCAAAACTATTTTTTCTTTAAGGCAAATAGGTCCCCTTTTTTTAAGTCAATAATCAGCATCAATGACTATTTTCGCAATCCAAATAAAACTCTCCCCATTTTACTACCTTCAAAACCCGACATACCTTGTTCCTTCAAATCATTGATTTCAGCTCTCTTGGTTTCCACCTGATCTCCAAGTCTGGAGGCGGCTTGGAGACCAGCTAACGCCTCTTCGAGCTTGAGGTTCAGCCGGGAGATCTCCGCTTGAAGACCTATGTTCTCTCGTCTTACTTCTTCTAGTTTGTTTCTGATCTTCTCTGTGGCTGTGTGGATTTCTCTTTCTTTTTCTGTGGAAGGTTTTAGGAGTTTTTCTTGAGGAAGTGAATGGTTGAGAATAATCTTACCCCATATATTTTTACAAACATATTCAATGACTTTAAGACAATATGAAGAAAAATAAATGAAAGAATGAATTTATTTAGTTATTGCAGGTTTATGGATCGTTAAGGATTCGTTTATATTTTTTGGAATATATTACTGTTTAATGTATCGATATGTACTATCAAGTCAGTATACCAAATATTTAATTATGAAAACCCTATTCATCGAAATAATGTATGATGTACAACATACTTGAAGAATCCATCAGGATTTATCAGGACATTGTACATGCCCCTCTAACGGTGAATTTCTACCAACTTATCAACCCGTTATTTTGCAATTAGAGATTTAATTTTTACATTAGTTCCTTATAAATTGTATCAATAATAAAACTCATTCAACAAATTCCCTAAACATTCACCAACAAGCCCTAAAACCTTACCTAACTGGAACTGCTCCAACACGACCTGCAGATTAGTGAGTGCCGCCTCACTCCTGGACCGCGCGTCTTCAGCGTCACCCAGCCGCGCCTGCACGTCCTCGCGTTGCTTCTCCAGGAGTTTGATCTGGTTGCGGTACGTTTCTACCTCTTGGTTCGCTCGGATGCTGGAATTTTATATAATTTATTGTAAAATTGACTTTGTGTTTACTGACAAGAAGAATAACGGGTATTCATCAAGACCAAAATAATATGTTGGCCATATGGAATGTGCTTTAATAGTATTTGTCTTTAGTTTTGTGCTATATGAACAAGTTGAAATCTATAATTCGTTTTTACTTCAGAAAGTCAAAATCATTCATAATTTTTGGAACGGTGCAATCAATAGTACCCGACTTTTCATAGAGCAAAGGGTCTATAGCTATACTAATATAATAAAGAGGAAACTTTTTTGTTTGTTTGTTTGTACCCTAATGGCTCCAAAACTACTAAACCGATTTCTAAAATTCTGTGTTGGTAAGCTACATATATTTTATCCAGGTACAAGAAAAACTACCCTAGAAACGTTAAAACACCTAGTTTAAATATAAAAACTCTTGCTCACCTATTGCTAGTATAAACAGTACTATTCTGTTTAGCCCGTTCCTCCACCTGGTGTAACCTGGCCTGGCACTCCGTCAGCTTCTGCTCGGAGACCATCAACTCCTGGGTGTAGTTGTCCTCAGTCTCCACCAGGTGGCGCCGTAGGCGTTCTAGTTCTTTCACCGAGTTCTGTTCTTGTTCCGACAACTGAAAGGGTTTTGGACAATTTTAAATTTTATTTAAGCGTTTTCGAGGAAGATACCACAAGTAAATATGTTTAGAAAGATATAATTATCGGCACGAATCTTGAGCTCTGACCTTCATCTGCGCAGAAGTAATTTATTGGGTCCCTTTTGATGAAGTGAGGCGCGGGAGCGGGCTAAAGCGGTGATTGGCCCGCAGTGCATCGCGTCATACCCGTCACTCATTGGTTCTTTGCTAATAAATCACTTCTGCGCAGATGTAGAGCAGAGCTCATGATTCGTGCCGATAACTATACTCAAGTCACGGACAGTTAAATCTTTAAGTTAAGTAACGTTTGATTATTTCAAGTTAGAGTTTTCAACATATTAAATGAGCAATCTACTGAATTTAAAACATAAGGAAAGATTAATTAAAGAATGTATTTACCTGTGATTTTTCTGCCGATAATTTCCTGGCAGTCTCTAACTGCACTGCCAAATTCTTCTCTAATTTGTCACACTTCTCTGACAAATTCTTGACTGTTTCGTTCGCCGTCAACAGATCAGCCATGACTTTATCATAATCAGTTTTA